>NW_021836130.1:0-251728 GCF_006345805.1 Octopus sinensis
ACAATTGGTTATCCGCCCGACGTCATCATAACAAGATGGGGTATTGGCTTCAAGCATCATACTCTTATGCAATAATTTTGTATCAATTTCTTGACATTGTGGAGAATTTCAAAGACGACGGAATATTTTTTAGTAAAAAAGTAAAACAAGCAATTGAATCGCCACCTACGAAAAAGTCTAATGGAAATATTGAAATTATCAGATACTTAATCAAATATTGACAAAAATGGAATCCACAAGTTTAACAATAAATGATGCACATTCAGATCTTTGTTTGTTAAAATTTCCGTCTGATAAATGCAGAAATAAATGAATACATACAAAAAAGATTACACAAAAATGACATAGAATCAATTATAGAAATGGAGAAAATATATCTCCCCTGAAGAATGGGACAATAAGAAATGTCAGTGTACTCATCACAACCGTTGAAAGAGCATTTCTATGCTTAAAAAATTAATTACTAAGATAGAGGTTTCAATGCGGAAAAGGTCCAAAAATTATTTAATACCTTACTATACACAATATTTTTTACGACTTTTTGATTTATACCTTATTAAAATGTGCCTAAAAATGTAGAATAAAGTCTAAAATTAAAAATAAAGTCCTAAAATGCCTTTTTAAGGTCCTAAATAAATTTTTAAGTGCCTGAAAAAAAAATTGCCCTAATGATGATTTATGTTTGTCGAATTACTGGAAACCTGTACAACTGGAATGTCAATATATTTCGCAGTAAAAGGGTTTTTTTGAAACAAGTGGAAACAATCAAAGGAGTGACAACATAAATTAATCAAAAAGGAATATTATGGTTTGAAAATCACAAATAAAATATGGCAATAAACAATCAAAAGGAGTTGACAACAATAAATTAATCAAAAAGGAATATTATGGTTTGAAAATAACAATAAATATGGCAATAAACAATCAAAAGGAGTTGACAACAATAATTAATCAAAAAGGAATATTATGGTTTGAAATAACGAATAAAATATGGCAATAAACAATCAAAAGGAGTTGACAACATATTAATCAAAAGGAATATTATGGTTTGAAAATAACAAATAAAATATGGCAATAAACAATCAAAGGAGTTTGACAAAACATAAATTAATCAAAAAGGAATATTATGGTTTGAAAATAACAAATAAAATATGGCAATAAACATCAAGGATTTGACAACAATACATTAATCAAAACGGAATATTATGGTTTGAAAATAACGAAAAAAATAGGCAATAAACAATCAAAAGGAGTTGACAACAATAAATTACTCAAAAGGAATATTATGGGTTGAAAATAACGATAAATATGGCAATAACAATCAAAAGGAGTTGACAACAATAAATTAATCAAAAAGGAATATTATGGTTTGAAAATAACTAATAAAATATGGCAATAAACAATCAAAAGGAGTTGACAACATAAATTATCAAAGGAATATTATGGTTGAAAATACCAAATAAAATATGCAATAAACAATCAAAAGGAGTTGACAACAATAAATTAATCAAAAAGGAATATTATGGTTTGAAAATAACGATAAAATATGGCAATAAACAATCAAAAGGAGTTGACAACATAAATTATCAAAAAGGAATATTATGGTTTGAAAATAACAATAAAATATGGCAATAAACAATCAAAGGAGTTTACAACAATAAATTAATCAAAAAGGATATTATGGTTTGAAAATAACAAATAAATATGGCAATAACAATCAAAATGAGTTGACAACAATAAATTAATCAAAAGGAATATTATGGTTTGAAAATAACGAATAAAATATGGCAATAACAATCAAAAGGAGTTGACAACAATAAATTAATCAAAAGGAATATTATGGTTTGAAAAATAACGAATAAAATATGGCAATAAACAATCAAAAGGAGTTGACAACAATAAATTAATCAAAAGGAATATTATGGTTTGAAAATAACAAATAAAATATGGCAATAAACAATCAAAAGGAGTTGACAACAATAAATTAATCAAAAAGGAATATTATGGTTTGAAAATAACGAATAAAATATGGCGATAAACAATCAAAAGGAGTTGACCAACAATAAATTAATCAAAAGGAATATTATGGTTTGAAATAACCAATAAAAATATGGCAATAAACAATCAAAAGGAGTTGACAACAATAAATTAATCAAAAAGAATATTATGGTTTGAAAATAACAAATAAAATATGGCAATAAACAATCAAAAGGAGTTGACAACAATAAATTAATCAAAAAGGAATATTATGGTTTGAAAATAAAATAAATATGGCAATAAACAATCAAAAGGAGTTGACAACAATAAATAATCAAAAGGAATATTATGGTTTGAAAATACGAATAATATGGCAATAAACAATCAAAAGGAGTTGACAACAATAAAATAATCAAAAAGGAATATTATGGTTTGAAAATAACAAATAAAATATGGCAATAACAATCAAAAGGAGTTGACAACAATAAATTAATCAGAAAGGAATATCATGGTTCGAAAATAACGAATAAAATATGGCAATAAACAATCAAAAGGAGTTGACAACAATAAATTAATCAAAAAGGAATATAATGGTTCGAAAATAACGAATAAAATATGGCAATAAACAATCAAAAAGAGTTGACAACAATAAATTAATCAAAAAGGAATATAATGGTTCGAAAATAACGAATAAAATATGGCAATAAACAATCAAAAGGAGTTGACAACAATAAATTAATCAAAAAGGAATATTATGGTTTGAAAATAACGAATAAAATATGGCAATAAACAATCAAAAGGAGTTGACAACAATAAATTAATCAAAAAGGAATATTATGGTTTGAAAATAACGAATAAAATATGGCAATAAACAATCAAAAGGAGTTGACAACAATAAATTAATCAAAAAGGAATATTATGGTTTGAAAATAACGAATAAAATATGGCAATAAACAATCAAAGGAGTTGACAACAATAAATTAATCAAAAAGGAATATTATGGTTTGAAAATAACGAATAAAATATGGCAATAAACAATCAAAAGGAGTTGACAACAATAAATTAATCAAAAAGGAATATTATGGTTTGAAAATAACAAATAAAATATGGCAATAAACAATCAAAAGGAGTTGACAACAATAAATTAATCAAAAAGGAATATTATGGTTTGAAAATAACGAATAAAATATGGCGATAAACAATCAAAAGGAGTTGACAACAATAAATTAATCAAAAAGGAATATTATGGTTTGAAAATAACAAATAAAATATGGCAATAAACAATCAAAAGGAGTTGACAACAATAAATTAATCAAAAAAGAATATTATGGTTTGAAAATAACAAATAAAATATGGCAATAAACAATCAAAAGGAGTTGACAACAATAAATTAATCAAAAAGGAATATTATGGTTTGAAAATAACAAATAAAATATGGCAATAAACAATCAAAAGGAGTTGAGAAATCCATCCTTTTTGGTTGAGATAATACTGAGGGATGTCTGATATCAACAAGAATATTACAGAACGACCGTTGCACGAAGAAGCCAATGAGATCAAAGACGCCATTGTGAAAAGCCAGAGAAAACGATCCGAGATCACTCTCCCACCGTTCATCAGCCTTTCAAATGAATATGCCACTTGTCATCCCATGATGACCGAAGAATGGATCGACTATGTGCCCGACACCTTTTTCGTTGGGCCAATTATTACGAGAATTCATTCCGTCATAATGAGCATTGTACCCCACCAGCATTTTGCAGATCTCACCTTAACTACCTGTCAACTCTACGTTGCACACTTAGTGATGTTCCTGATCCTACAGGCTCATCAGAACCACGTGTTTGACCCAGAGATCCAACAGGTCTTAGATTCTTATCGTAGCTTAAACGTCAGCAATCTTCCATTTCCGGATTATTATCTAGAATGGAAAAACGCAATTGGTGATGTCAAAGTTGCGAAAGAGAGCCTTCTCCTTCGTTTGCAATTGCCGAAAATCGAGAGATCTGGTCCTGTGTACAACGAGTATTTCCGGCACTCTTCAGTGGCAAATTTACTCCCTAACTTCCGATCAATTTTAGTGAAGGCGTATCTAATGTCTGATCTTCACTCTATTCAGAGGAATGATCGCTATTTAGAACGTTACCGCGACACAAGCCGTCTTTCCGAAAACGTTTTATTCTGTAACACTTTAGCGCGAGCGAACGACGCTCTGCTCCAGTCCTCATCTGAGAGCCTCAGAGTTGGTAGTCGGACGAATTGGCAACGTTGATCCAAAGTTTCCTGTTAAAACCAGATTCAAGGAATCCATATCTACGATTCAATGTGTAATCAGATCATGGAATATGCCTGCCAGGGAGACTCTCAGGAGGCATTCTTATCAGCGCTGGTCTACACCCGCTCTCCTGCCGCAAATGCCCTGGGAGGTTCCCCAGGCACGCACAGCTTAATTCCATAATAAAGCGTCTGCTCGAGACAACCGGCATCCCGTGCCAACTGGAGCCCTCTGGCCTTAACAGGGGCGATGGCAAGAGGCCGGACGGCGTCTCGCTCTTCCCGTTCAAGTGCGGCAAAGCGATCGTCTGGGACGCGACATGCTCTGACACTTTTGCGTCAACATGCCTTCTCGCGTCCGCGATCGAAGCTGGCACAGCGGCGAGGAGGGCAGAGACCCGGAAGAAAGACAAGTACGCCTCGCTCGCCGACAGATTCCTCTTTGTGTCTGTTTCAGTCGAAACATCAGACACATTCGGCCCAGCCACGCTACGTTTTCTCACCGAGAGAGGCAGCCACCTCGGGAGGATTAGAAACGACCCCCGCGAGGTCAATCGGCTTTTTGAGCGCGTCTCAATTGCCGTACTCAGGGGGAACAGTTTCTCTATTCTCTCTGCGGCTAGTAGCTGACTTCCTGTTCCATTTTCTTTACTATTTGTTAATAATAATTAGTTCTTTGAAAAAAAAATATGGCAATAAACAATCAAAAGGAGTTGACCACAATAAATTAATCAAAAAGAAATATTATGGTTTGAAAATAAAAAATAAAATATGGCAATAAACAATCAAAAGGTTAAAAGATTAAAGTTTAAAAAAGCTTAAAAGATTTAAAAGAAATTGAAGATTTTAAAGAAAAATAGTTCAATCTCCCCGTCATAAATAAAAGTGTGTAATGAAGAATAAAAATTTTCATTAAAAATAAGATAAAATTCAATTTTCAAAATTTCGAAATAAGTAGAATATACAGATTGAAGGAATAAACTTACAAATATTACAAAATGATGAAATTTCAGATAATTTAACCATTAAAAGAAACTACATCGAGAAATATCCCTTCTGAATCCAATTAAATAAAAAAATTATGATCTACCAAATAATGTAACAAAACAAAAAGGTATGCCAAACGCGTGGTTACACGTGGCATAATTTATTAGGTTTTTTATTAATAATTGGATAACCAAAAATTAAGAAATTTATTAATAAAAACGAACATTATTTTAATTAAAAACAATTCTACCTAGTAGCTTATAAAGAGTGTAAATATTAAAGCGCATATCTCAGTGATTCTCCAGATAGCTGAAATAAGGATACAAAGAAGTGCGATCAAGATTGTTGAGGTGTCAAAAGTCGTGTTTAGTTATCTACAAATTCTCATAAACCAACTGTACTCTCAAAAATGACAGTGAATGCATTTTAGAGGTCAAAATGGATTTTTAAAGTATTTTATTAAACGGAAACAGCAGTGTTGTCAAAATCCTTGCAAACATGGTTGATCGACAGCTAAGGTGAAAACTCCACTACGCTCCTCGACTTGCCTGCCTTTAACGGACACAAGGAAGAGTAAAATTTCTCATTGAGAATAACGCAGTCATCGAAGCCAGGTTGCATATTTGCATGAACACAGAAACTAATTTTTATGGACACCTCTCGACTGTGCGGCAACAAATGGCAATGTATGTCGAATATTGCTTAATGATGACACCCCCAATTGTTGCAAAGGATCGTGCAAATTTTAAATTTTATTTATTGTGTTTATGATATTAACCTTATTCTTATATAAACGGATAATGGAGAATTAGACATAACAAAAACAAATGAGCAGCAAAATTTTAGTCATTCTTATCTTTTATATTTTGATCATTTTCATCTTCAATGTTTCCGCAATTTTCCATTTCTTCTATTGTATCATTTTCAGCATATTTATATGCAACAAAATCTTCAATATCCAACAGATTAAAAATACAGTGCTGGTGGTAAAATGGACTCTATTCTTTGACCATTTGAAGAGAGAATGGAAAACTGAAGGAAAAAATAATCTTATGAATGCCAAAATGCACTAAAAATACCCTTTCTTGCTATAAAATATTTGTTACTACCAAAACTAACTTTTGACAAAACTAAGAGGCTTATATAAAAATAATGCCGTCTCTAGAATCATTCGAAAATTTATATTGGAAACAGACATTATCTATACGTGTCTGTTTTGCTTACTTCTTGATTCTCTAATTTAGAAAGCTGTTTGATTTGATCACTATTTCTACTCAATGTATTGCCTCAGAATTTAAAACAAGTCCTCAGTGTCTCCCACCTAATGAATTTCCTACAACTCCACAAATAAATCCCTTTCATTCTCCCCTCTACTTTCAGACAAAATAAATTAATCAGTGTGGAGTATTTAGTTCATTAACCAAGACACTCCGATAGGCGTCAAACCCCTCAGAAATAATACTGACTTGGCCCCCATGCACATGCCACAAATCAGTGCACACAGAATTAAGCAAATGTCCCTCGTGGGAGACGAGGACAATCCCCCCCTTATAGGCCAATATTGCCTTTGCCAACGCGTCCACTGACTCCACGTCCAAATGGTTTGTCGGCTCGTCCAAAACAATAAAATTTGGACTACAAATTATTATAAAACAAACTTCTTTAAACACAAAGCAGCAAAGGCCACTCTGCTCTTCTGTCCTCCACTCAACGTTTTAATCGACTTGACCCCCATCTTGCCAGATATCCCAAAACACCCCAACTTTGACCGATAAGTCTCCACAGATTGGCCTACAATGCCCAATCAGCCTCACCAGGACAACAGGAGTGCATCAATTCGACAGGAGTCAAAGAATAATCCAACTGATCCACGTGATGTTGACTGAAATACCCAATTCGGAGACCGTGATTCACCACCAGGGTCCCCGAACTGGGTTTGAGTTGTCCAATTATTAGTTTGAGGAGAGTGGACTTGCCCGATCCATTATCCCCCACCTACATCTCTCACTACTCTCCTTACTATGCAGATTCGACTAGTCATGGATATTGACACTGAAAGGTGCTCGAATATGGGTTTGTTGGGGTAGGAGAAACACACGTTGTTGAATTCCACCACCGTCAGCTCGGAGGGGGGGACCACTGGGAACTTGAATACCACCGGAGACTCCTTCTCGACTGGGGACACAAATGACATTTTTTGCAACATTTTTATCTTGCTTTGCACTAAGGATGCTCTTTTGGCATTATAACGAAATCGATCGATAAATTCCTACTAAATTTTGGCGCCATTTTTAAACTTGAGTGGTTTTCCGAAGTGCTTGTTGTGACTCAAATTCTTTTTGCTGGTTAACCAAATCTCTTTCCCGCGTTTTCGTGAATGTTTCATAATCACCCTTGTAGTGAACCAGCTTCAAGTCCTTCATCAAATAAATGTCAGTGGCCACGTTGTTCAGGAACGTTCTGTCGTGGGAAATGACCAAAAGAGTGCAAGTCCATGTCTTCAAGTACTCCTCCAGCCAAACCACAGCCCTCAAGTCCAGCATATTCGTGGGCTCGTCCAGCAATAACAGTCCTGGCCTGAGAATATCCCACCAAGCATTTACTTGACAAACAGAGCTCTCGCCAAGGCAATTCTCATCCTCCAACCACCAGAAAACTCCCTTGTGGGTCTTTTTTGATCCACGTGACTGAAACCCAGGCCAGAGAGGATTGAGGCTGCCCGGGCTGGGGCTGTATGTGCTCCAATGGCCTCCAATTCTGCAGCCACTCTACTCATTTCAAGGTAGGAGGAGGTGTTTTCCAGTTTGACTTGCTGTTCTAACAGATTTGACCTCTCCGTGTCAGCAGAGAGCACACAGTCGATCACTCTGCTGTTGTCCCCTGAGACTTCCTGCTCGACATGCAGCATTGACACATCACCAGAAAATTGTAAATCTCGTCTATAAATATATTTAATTATTTATATTAATTTAAATATAAATAAATTGTATTTAAAATATGTTCTTGTGTGACCACGTTTAATTAATACATTGCAATGGCCTTCATTAGAGTAGTCTTCCCCACACCATTCCTCCCAACCAGTCCATATCTCCTTCCCTGACAAAGAATAAGCGAACTGCCCAGCAAAAGTGTACTAAACTAACATAAACATCAAACTTGCTTCCATAGTAGAGATCAAAGTTAGTAATCAATATATCTTTCCCGCCACTTTCCAAATGGTCTTGTTGGACCACCGTCGGTGTCTCTTCCGCAGTCCGATCTGCCCGAAGTTGTTTGGACAGTTCCTCAAAGTCTCTCTCGTTTACTTTTTTTTCGTTTTTTTTATTGATAGAATTCAACTTTCGGTTGTCGAATGCCTAGGGTGACAGGTTGGGTATAAACGAGCATTCTGTCCTGGAATTTGGTTTCCCGCTCAATTCTATCCTCCTCCATGGCGTCCTTAATGCATTCTGGTGTGGCCAGTAGTTGTATTTCTGCCTCCTTTATTTGTCCAAAACTGGCGGGAATTAATGGCGGGAAAACTTTGATAGAGATTGGAAGAGTATTTGTGATAGATTTTGTATTTTGTCTTGTTTTAAGTAATCTTGAATAAAAGGGAGAATTGTCTCGGATAGTGACTGAGAGTCCGTTATCTCCTGACGAGAATCAATGAGGAGACCTTGGGGATGTCAGTTATAAGAGTACTCGATATATATTCGAGAGTAGTGTCATCCAAGTCGGGGATCTCTGCCCTTAACGTGGACTCCAATACACCCACATCATCATTCATGCAACTTTTATTTCAAATAATTTATTATAATTTACTAATAAATAAAAACTAAACAAAAATCCTCATTAATAAATAATCAAATAAGTTTTTTGGCCAAGAAGAAACCCTTAAGATGCCAGGTCATAAAGAAGAAGGAAATGACCACAACCACAGCAAAGAAGAACATGAGCATAAGAATAAGGGAATGAATCCTCTTAGTGGCCATCACGTACCGCCCTTCCCGATACTACCATAAGACCCCCCCCTTACCTTCAATTCGTCCTGCTCTTGAATGATCTCCAGGAGACTGTCCACCACTCGCCGAGCCCTCAACTCCAATTTTGTGTATTTCTCAAATTCTTTTAATTCTCCGTAGTTCATGGCGTTTTCACCGTGGTGGAATTTTAGGTCCACTTCCTGGAGGTTAACCACACTAAAAAACCTTGGAGACATTCAGTCTCAAACAAATCACGTATTCTCCCGCCAAATGTGTTTTAAATGTGAATTTCCCCTTGTTGCCGTATTCTCTGTCGAGGACGACTTCCTCTCGGGGATCTGACACGGTTACTTCGAACGAGACGGGTTCCGGTGATTCCACGGAATATATTCCGGCTGCCAACATTTTTTCTGGTAGGTCTTCTATGAAACATTTTTCCCGCCCATCCTGGAATTGCATTTTAATTGAATTTGAGTCAAAAACAAGCACCAAAACAAACAACCACATCAACACGTTTACGTGTATATTATTAATTAATATTTATTAGTAATTAAATAATAATCCTTAATTATAATTAATTAAAATTAAATTAATCAACTGCATTAAATGCGATCATCTTCTTAAGCACTTGTGCCTGACTGGTCTCTCTAATAACCCCCCCAAGAAACATCTCATCCAAAATAAAATAAACCTGCCAACCTAACCCCCCCAAAAAACCTTAAAAAAGTTGAAAACAATGTCCAATTCACACACATTCTTGAAATATGTGTTCAAAACCTCCACAAAGTTATGAATTGCCTCAATATAGAGCAGATTGTTCTCCTCCAAGTCCACACAGAGGATGATATAGAGTCCTGCATATCGTCTGTATATCAATTTGTCTCCTCTGAACTGAGGAATGACAGGAGGGGGGTACGGGGATGAAGTTTATGTGGTTGCTTGGCCGGACTGAGACACAAATGTGGGCCTCTTCGATCAGTTTCTGCTTCTCTTCTTCGTCGTAAAAATTGAACCACCTCCCAAGACGTGTTTTTCCCGCCCGATTTTGAATTAGAAAAAATTTAATCTAAATTTAAATATCCCACATCAACCATTAATAATAATTACACAAAAATATTTATTAATTAAATATTTAATAAAAATAATTATAAATCATCTTCAAATGTAAATTTATTTTCAACACGAGCCCTCATTTTACTACCAGGATTGAGCACACTCATTCCCCTCTTTAGAGGACTCTCCTTTAAGGTCTCTGCCTTGTTTGGGGTTCCTATACTTCTCCGATCCCTGCACTCCTGGGCAGATATTTTGGAGGCCATTTCGAATAGGAGGACAGAGAGGAGGGACTCTTTGATCTCTATATCCTTGACAATCCACAATTGGAATTGTTGTGGGTGTCCTGAGAGAGTGACTTTGAAGGATGTTTGTGTGTTGGATAGGAGGCATAGGGACAGAGGGGTTTTCCTGATTTGTTTATTTATTGGAATGGGGTCAGAAAGCCATAGGTTTTTTATATTTGTTAATCCGATTGAGAAATTGTTGTTTTCTAGTTTAATAAATGAGGTGTATTTATAAGGGGGAATATGACTAGAAAATATCACACAAGGTCTAACAACATCCATTAAATATTTATTTATTTAAAAAAACATTTTTTACTATAAATTTTTAAATATTAATAAAGATATTCAATATACATTAAGATACTTTTAAAAAGAACTACATTTTGTTACTAATTTATAAATACAAAAAAACTAAGTATTTATAACTAATTAATATTTAAATATTTTAATAAATATAATAATTTTATTAATTAATAAATACCACGTGTACTATTGTGTTCTAGTGACTATGCAGATATTTGTCAAGACTCCCTCTCAAGGAACACTGTGCTGTAATGTAATGCTCAGTTAATCCATCTAATCTAGGTCTCGGAGACCGACCAGACTCGAACATTACTTGAACAAATTTCCATAAAGACAGGTTCCGCTTAATTCTCGAACATTTAAAGGAATTTCACTCAATGAGGTGTATATTAGCCACAAGGGTTCAACGTTGAGTGCAGATTGTTCGTTGGATTCGTATGGAATAAAGGATCTGTCAACCCTCCATCAATTTGTGCCCCTCCTGGGAGGAAAGAAGAAGAAAAAATCCAAAAAGCACACCACGCCAAAGAAGAGGAAACACAAAAGAAAGAAAGTCGTGATGGCTGCTCTGAAATACTACAAAGTCAACAACGACGGAGAAGTCACGTTGTTGAGAGATCGGTGCCCCAATCCTGAATGTGGGCCTGCATCCATGATGGCCAAACACAAAAATAGGAGCACATGTGGGAAATGTACCAGGACAATCATGGCTAATTAGGACGTACTCTTTTTTTCTATGTTCGTAAATTATTGTCTTATATTTGTTGTGAGTTTAGGCTATAGAGGACTATTAATTTTGTCGACTGTCATTACCTGGTTGGTTTGTGGTTAAAGTACAGTTTTGATGAGTAATATATCACTATTCGATGGATTTGTAATCTTCTGGAATATTGGCTTGAGGGTTGGATTGTCAGGGGGACAAGTATTTAAAATCTCAAAGCAGTGTCTCCTGACACTTTCTCCTAAAAGACTTTTTGAGATATAAAAAACCGAACGAGGAATCTCATTTTAGTTTTAAATATTTTTGTGGTGACTGAAGTTTCGGTGTATTTCAGTTCTGATATTTTTTTGATAAACATTAATCGTCGAATTTTGTCTACTGATTGTTGTGTAGAGAATTTTGTGAATTCCCGGCATTTTCAATTTAGAGCCGATAGCCATTTTATTTTTGCTGCCGGAAAATGTTTGTCAACGTTTAACTAGATTGACACTAAATTTAAAACTTGGTTTTTAAGGAAATAGGACGTAAAATAAAGACTTTAAAAAAACTTGCCTAAAGTTCTTTAAACTAAAAGTCTCTTTATAAAAGTCGAAAGAAATTAATTTCGTGCATTATCTGACTATTAACTTAATTATTGTCAAAATCCGAACTAAATTAGTTCACTACTCGCTTGCTCCAACGGCTCCATTCCCAAAGGCGATTGATCATGTTTCTATTCTTACAAATGTTTCTATTTGTGATTTCTAGCGGAGTGAGGGATAAATTCCAAAACTGGCATAATTCAGAGATTTTTGAACAAATTGTTTATATAAGATTAGTAGGCTTAATTTTCCTTGACCGAAAAATTAACCTGATATGGCTTTTAGGGCTTTTAGTTTGCGTTTGACTTGCCTGCATGTTAAGTCAATGTGCCGAGGAAAGGCAGGCACTTATCGAAAATAACCCCAAAGATTCTGGTGTGTTTGACGACAGGTAGTTTTTCGTTGTGTATATATACTAATGTAAAATTATCGTAGGTCTGAGGTGAATAAAGTTACAGATGATTTTGACGGGAAGGCATTAAGTCTTAGCAAATTAGTTGAAACATTGTTTTTTGTTCCAATGAACAATCATTAGAATCATTTATCACGAAATTAAAAATTTTTTCTTAAATTGGTAAAGTTTTAAAGAATTTTAGATCAACTCAATGACATTTTCAGTAAAAATTATGATCACTTAAGAACTCTTTTTATTGCACTTTCCATATTGTCTTGAAACGAATGACCTGCTTTAATTATGAGGTTACTGATGTATCTCTTCTTCTGTGTTCGACTATCATAGTCGCCAACATTTTTTTCAACCGATTGACTATATTTAAATCCGAATTCCTTTTTCAATAAATAACTTGGCAATGTAGTTCAATAAAATTTATGATATTGGCTTTATCAAAGGTAGTTTATTACAGAAAAGCCATACTAGCAAATTGACTTTTTTATGCGATTGTATTTTTACAAAAAGTCATTGGCCTAGTCATTAGTCAATTATATTCATCTAATGACTTGCCAACAAGGTAGGAGGATTTTTTGGATCAGAATTACAATTTTGCAAAAACATAAAGGAATATATACTTCTGATATTTTAGACAATTTATGATAAACAGTCAACGCTTACTCATGGCCAGATTAATAAATAAGTCCAGCGATCAATCTAAACCAAGTCAAAAAAAGTAAAATAATTTTATTATTAGAATTAATCTTGTGGTGCCAAATGCCAGATTCAACACATATGTCGAATACTCTACCTAGGTCCACAAAATACGGAAGAGGGATAGGCTAGTCGGCCCGGGGGCATTTTACCATACAGATAAATCGTCCTCATTCTGAGTCACCTAAAATCTCTGCTCTCCGTGCCGTGCCATTACGCTATACGAGATGCATTTTCGGCTAAATTCGAACAGAATAAATCGATTGCTAACCTACTCAGTTTGTCAAAAGCATACACTGAAAAGCAAACTAAGGAAAATAATGCCAATTCCTTAACCTTCCTCAGAGAATGTGAAAACGAGTTTTTATCCAACTTAAAAGATGTGATGAAATTCTTAATGACTCAAGGCCGCATTCAAGGAAAATCCCAAATATCAAAGTCAAAAAGGATTAATTGAGGGACTAAATTTGGCGATTAAAAAATATTGTCAAAAATTCTCTTTACTATCTATTGACCAGATCTCAATAGTTATATACGCGGGACAATGTGCCTACCAAGAAATTACAAATGTCAGGCCAACCAACGACTGGAAGGTCAATATGAAAAAGAAAGTTGAGGACTGGAAGAGAAAATTGGAACTTGTTTGAAAGCACTTTGAGCTTAGAGTTACAGATGTGATGAGAAAAAGATCACCTATGATATTCTCAGTTCGCTGAGCTACAAAAATCAAAAAAGGGAGAGAAAGGAAGAATTATGTCGCACATCGAAGACACTATAAAAATATTAGAAAAGAAAATTACTGTGTATGAGTCCAGAAGGGAATTTCAACCACACAACCGCTCTTTCAAATTATATCGAAGAGCGTTCTACAGATCTTTGGACCCTGCTGATCATTTATCATCTAGCATGTTTAACCCAGATGAGTGTTTTAATTTTTGGGAAGATATTTGGTCTAAAAGAACCAATACCTGTCAAAATGAGAAATGAACTTGCCAGTCAAACAAACTGGGACAGAATCTGATATCTGCTTTATTAGTCAAGAACTTTTCGAAGATTTTATAAAATATCTTCCAAATTGGAGATCCTGTGGCTGCGACGGGGTATACATTTCGAATCTTTACATCCATATATCTATACTGAAATCTTAAAATTTGTAAAGGAGAGTACATACCGAACAATTGGTTTTACACTGGGATTACTTACCCCACCCCAAAGAAGCCTAACTCGAATTTGCCAAAAGACCTCAGATCCATAAATGCATGCCAAACCTGTATAAAGTTTCTCACTAAATGCGTAAATACGAAATTAACGGATTATTTTGAATATTATTCGCTTGTTTCGGATAATCAACTTGGATGTAAAAGAAAATATCAATGAGCCAAAGAACAGGCTTTGATTAGCAAGAGTATAAACCTGGCCTACGGAAACAATCTGTTTACTGTCTGGATAAATGTGAACATTTTTGTCTATGACAAAAAGAAAACATGATAACAATCATTGAAGTAGAATTACGTCGCAAGACAACTTGCAGAAGGTGGAAGTGGAAAACTCCACAAATACGACTTACTTGCAAGTGAGATCGGACTTTTACATAGTGCCAAAGTACAAATTGTACCAATTGTTTTGACGTGGATGCAATTACAACTAAATTCTACCCGAAATATTGCCAAAAACTGAAGTTAGCGGATAAAATTAAATCATACATACAGTCTGTCGTTCTCAGAGCAACTTGCCAAAATATGAACACAGAATACAAACCAATAACGTCGGAAAAGACACCGCTGATACATTGTGTGTCGATACTAGCGATGCCGACACTCCCAGAGCCAATATGTCCCAGAGCGGGAACAGGAGACAGAGATTGGAATGACCAAATTAGTAACACTATACCTAAACTATCAAATAACTAAACTTGATATTTTAATAAAAAATGTTTTTATTCAAATAATCTGTCTGCCCATTCGTACAGTGAACGTTGGCCCTCAGAGGACAAAGTCTTTTCAAGAGTGCATTTGCCTCCTCACCGATTCCACACTCTTGCGATTTTTCTTGAATATTATTATCTATTAAAAAATTATTAATTTAAAAATGTTATTAAATAAAATATTCATTCGGTTTTTACCGTGGTTTAGCTAATTAAATAAATAAAACAAATACTTGTTGTTCGGTGATTACAAAGCTCTCACATGCTGAATTCCCGTCGAATAATATCAACAATCATCAAATCCCTATCCACAACCGCCCCTCCAATACTCCGACCAATCTATATGGACTACCAAGCCACGACCCCAATGGACCCACGTGTTTTGGACGCCATGTTGCCATACATGACTCACTGTGTTGGCAACGCTCACTCACGGACACATTTCTACGGCTGGGAGTCCGAACACGCCGTGGACCGAGCCAGAGAGCAAGTGGCGAGTCTAATAAATGCAAATCCCCAAGAAATAATATTCACATCGGGGGCCACGGAATCCAACAATTTGTCCCTCAAAGGAATCGCCCATTTCTACGGAAAAAAACGGAAACACATAATCACATCACAAATCGTAAAAAACAAACTAAACAACCCAGGAACACAAATGTGTCCTCGATTGCTGCAGGATTCTGGAAAGTGAGGGTTTCAGGGTCACCTACCTCCCCGTCAACACGAAGGGGATCGTCGACCTGAAGGTATTCCACGGAAAGTAGAGAATTGTAGTTATTGGAGTCGGAGATCACCCCCGACACGTGTTTGGTGTCGATAATGGGGGTACATAATGAAATAGGAGTAGTTCAGCCAATCGGGGACATTGGTTTGGGTTGGTTGTCATTGGCAGGGGAGTTGTGTCGACGGAATAAAGTGTTCTTTCACTGCGATGCAGCCCAGACGGTCGGGAAGGTGCCTGTTGATGTCAGAAAGGACAAGATTGACCTTCTGTCTATCAGTGGGCACAAAATATACGGTCCTAAGGGTATTGTGTTGATATATGGAAGGGATTGGGGCACTTTTTGTGAATAGGGCTCAAAGAGTGCGACTGACCCCCCAAATGAGTGGAGGAGGACAGGAACGGGTTTCCGTAGTGGGACATTGCCGGTCAGTCTGGTGGTCGGACTGGGGGAGGCTGCCAAGGTCGCGGGGGAGGAGATGGAGGTGGTGTGTGTTGTCTATTCTAGTATGACTACAAACACGTCAGTATGCTCAGAAATGTGTTGGTTGATGGACTGTTTTCTCGATTGGACAAACTGGAGAGAAATGGAGACCCCGATCGTTCATATCCGGTGTGTTGTGTGGGTGTATTGCAGGGTGTGTGAACATATCTTTCAGTTGTGTGGAAGGGGAGAGTCTGTTGATGGCCATAAAGAATGTTTCGGTCTCCTCTGGGAGGTTAGGAGTGGTGGTTGTGTAGTGGCAGTGCCTGCACGTCGAGTACTCTCGAGCCGTCCTATGTCCTGAGAGCCTTGGCTACGTCTGAGGAGTTGGCTCATTCGTCGATTCGGTAGTTGGTGGGGAGTGTTTGGTAGGTTTGGAATAGGCAGGTTTACTACATTAGCACAGGTGGAGTATACTGTCGATTTGGTGGTCGAGAAGGTCAATAAACTGAGGGAAATGAGGTACGGGGGGTCTTATTGTGTAGTCCTCTTTGGGAGATGGTTCAGGATGGGGTCGATTTGTCCACTATACAATGGAAACATTAAATTAATTTTTTACATTTTAAACAGTGGACAGTCTGAGTTTGGGAATCTTTTTATCTAAATAGGTCAAATGAATTTTTTATGAATTTAGTTTTTAGGAACTAGAAATTAAATTTGCTTTATTAAATGCTATTAAAAATAAATTATTCTCAAATAAATACTTAGGAATTTAATTCAGCGTGTCTTATTTTAAATTAATAAATCGGTCTAATTTATATAATTTATGTCCATGACTTGTCAGATACGTATTTTCCCAAATTAAATCTTTCTAGGCACAGAGGATTCACCCTTGGCCACTAATTCAAAAAAATCAGGTCCTTCAAATGGTTTTTGATGTCTAAGGTAGCCAAAATAAGATCCTTGCATATATTCGGATATTTCTAAAGACTGTAGTTATATTTTCAGTCTTGTACTTGTTCATATTTTCTCTCAAACTAATGGGGACATCCTTAAAACTACTCGGAGGTAATTCGAGTCTGACATTTTTTGAGGAGGAAACCCTTCAAGTTCGCTAGAAAAAATAACTTTGCTCAAAAACCCAATCGTGGGACTTGTGATTGGAATTCTCATCACAATCGTCGTCCAAAGCTCGTCTGCTTCGTCCTCGATAATCGTCACGATGGTGGGAAATAAAAGTAGTCATTTTTCCGTGTTTAAGTAATTTCCGTGAGTGTGGCCATTCCCGTGATCATGGGGGCCAACATTGGCACGTCCCTCACCAACACCATCGTCGCCTTCGGAAACATCAAAAACCGCGGTGATTTTGCACGTGCGTTCGCGGGGGCAGTGATTCACGACATTTTTAATTTGCTGACTGTCGGAATATTTCTTACTTGGAGGAATTGTTAAGTTTTGTTTGTTTTGTGAGTTTTTTTAGTTGCGACTGTTGGTATTGGGTATTTGGAGTACATTTCGTGGAAATCGTGTGTGCCTTTGGTTTGCAAAAACTGCACGAAGGTCTCCAAAGTTGACTTTTTTTCAAAAATCACAAAAAGTCTCGAAAATCTGATTGTTCAAATCGACAAGAAAAAAATCAGTAAATCTAACGAAACGAGCATTTTAAAGAAAAAATGTCAAAGAATGATTGACAACAAGACAGAGAAATATAGCTGTTGTGTTCCGTTGTAGATCCCTATTAGTGAGCAGGTGGCTTTCTCTTTGCTTACTCAACTCTGACTGACTCTCAAATCGGGGCCATTCTCCTAGTTTTGTCACTTGTGTGCATTGCAGTGGGTCTTGTATTTCTTGTTAAACTTTTGTATTCTCTGCTCAATTCTAAACTCGTTTTTGGAGTCAAAAAGTATTTTTGATAGATTTTTTAGATAATCAATTCTGACTTCCGGGGGTGTTCAAACACTTGACGGGCTATTTTGCCATCGTAGTTGGAGTTGTCTTCACCATGCTGTTGCAAAGTAGTTCAGCATTCACGTCTATTTTAACTCCGTTGGTTGGAGTGAATATTATTTCGATTGAGCGATTTTATCCAATGTGTCTGGGTTCGAATCTGGGAACCACATTTACTGCAATTCTCGCTGCGTTGGCGATTGACCCAGAAACACGATTTCCTGCTCTTCAGGTTGCTTTTTGTCATTTGTACTTCAACTTGAATGGCATATTGGTGTGGTACCCTGTCCCCCTGCTTCGGAGGGTAGTCCACTTTTTGATTTTCAGGTCCCGCTCATGGCTGCTCACAGATTTGGGACGATCACGGAAAAGTACCGTTGGTTCCCCTTGGTCTACATTGTCTTGGTTTTTTTCATGTTTCCTGGATTTATTTTTGTATTGTCGTTGGGTGGGTGGAAGGTTTTTGTCGGGGTTTTGTCGCCGATGTTAATTTTGCTGGTCTTTGTCGTGGTTGTGTCCATTTTTCAAAAAAAAAAGCCCGGGGTTTTGCCGAGGGTTTTGAGGGATTGGAAATTTTTGCCAGAATGGCTTCGCTCGTTAGAATTTTATGACAGAATTTTTGCCAAAATATGCTCGCGATTTAAGTCAAGGAAAAAAATTTTTCAGAAAGTTGATACATCTAATGAAAATCATAATTGCAATTTATGATATTTAATCATTTTTTTGTTTATCAAATTTATTATAAAAGTTTTAAATAAAATTCAAATTTTTGTAATCACGTGGTCATCTCACTAAATGCAAAATTTTGAAATTAACAAAAAACGGTGTTTAAATTCTCCAGATTTAAGCATAAAGAAATCATTTGATGATCGTTTACTTAAAATAATCACTTTTATCAACAACCACAACGACTACTATACCACTAGTTCATGCTCAGGCAGAGTCTCCCTATCTATCACCGTATAAGAATAATATATTTTTAAAGAACATAACCAACGATAAACAATCCTGCAAATGGCTGTACGTTACACACGATTTTTGCGACCCACGTGCCCTGGTCTAATTTTGTGTAGTCAAAAAAGACCGAAGCCTTGAAAAACACGGAAGAGACCGTCGGACGTGTTTCCGTCAGATTTGAGCCTGCCATTTTGCACGTGGCCTGTCGGTCTGTCGAAAAGGCACAAAAACTGGTATTTTTACCATAAATTTCCAAGTTGGCCATCGCCTTGTTTTCCGGGTTCAAAAATTCAGGAATTTCAATCGACAAAAAATTTAAAAAATTTTGTTGGTTGAAAGATGGTTTTTTATGTCCTTTCAGGCAATTCGATGTACATCCAATTTGGAGGTGCCTGTGGGTGAGGATGGGAGAGTATTTGTGGGCTGTGATGTATGTTTGTCGTTGATTGTAGTATATTACATATTTGTGTCGTATTTCGAATGAAAAGCAGACGAGAAATTTCAGTTTGATTCAGCGGTTTTATTTTTTCTTATTGGGATTTAGATTTGAGGATAATTTGAATTCTCTTTAATTTTATTTTTTTAATTTTGATATATTTTGATAAAAGACAAAGTCCTGGGTGGTTGTCCTAATTTCAGAAAATGTTTAATGAAATAAATCGTCATTTTTTTCTGTCGTAACATGTTTACTGATTAAGTCACAGGAATTGAAAATGAAATATATTGGCGTGGTTAGAGAGCTGAGATATCAAAAAGTGCTTAGATTTTGGCTGGGTTCAGAAAATATTAGGCTAGAAGAAGTAAATAAGGTCAAATTTAAGTTTAAATTTAGTTGAGATAGAAATAAAATAGTTGATGTAGTTGTCCTTTCTATATATTGAAAGGTGAATAATTGATTCAGTTTATTTTAAATTAGTTATTTAGTGAAAACAATATTGTTAATTCGTAGAATATTTAATTTGTTCCTCGACACTTTTGGGGTCAAAACGATCCAAATGTGAGACTTCTGCAATTATTCTCTTGACCCCATTTGTTCGTTTTAAGTTGTGATTTTAAAAAGTCTAATTATGTTATAAATTTAAGTTTTTAGATAAAAAACCAATCCATTAATGGGGCACTATTAAAACATTTCAATCGATTTTATCGAATTGCTAATTAAATTAGTTAAGTATATAAAGGTGAGCTTCATTAAAGTTTATTTGTGTGATTGTTCATTTTGAAAAAAGATTTTTAACAATTTTAAAATTAAATTTTGGAATGTTTTTCATATTATTTCTAACACAACTACAACATGGTTCCTAATTAAACTATATTTTGTAGTAAATGTATGTCAACTGAAAAATTGCTGATTAAGCAAATTCTAAAACGCTATCACGAATCGGGTAAATCGAATCGACCAGTTGAAAGCTCATTAGACACATTAAAGATTTATTTGGACTTACTTTAATCCAAATCCTCAATTTGAACGAAAAAGAGCAAGTCCTCACAACAAACGTGTGGCTCACATTTGTTACGAAATATCAAAAATTATTATTTTTAGTCATGGCACGACCATTTCCTCCAATGGAACCCGTCGGAATACGACAACATCTCCGTCATTCGCATATATTCTCACCTCATCTGGAAACCAGATATTGTACTTTATAATTAGTATACAACACATATATTGATACATAGTGCGGATATGAGATTAGAAGACAAACGAGACGCCTTGGCTACAATATACGCAGATGGAAGAATCCTGTGGATCCCTCAGTCAATTCTTCTATCTTCGTGTCCCATCGATATTTTCTACTTTCCATTTGACACTCAAAAATGCGAACTCAAGTTTGGGTCCTGGACATACACAGGCGAGGACGTCGATATGGATTTCTATGATAATAAAGAAGCATTCGAACTGACAGAATATGTGGAAAGCAACACGTGGAATCTTCTCGAGTCTAACGCTGTAAAAAGCATCAAGAATTATCCTTGCTGTTCTGAGAAATTCGTTGATATAACATTTTATTTGGTTCTCAGCAGAAAGGGAGGGTTTTATCACTATATCTTGGCCGTCCTTGCATTCTTCTGTCGATGCTCACACTTTCGATATTTTGGATTCCCGCCGAGTCCCCTTCCAAAATGTTACTCGGTTTTTTATATATTTTTACTGATTAGGAATGAATATTTATGTTGCGTTTTTTGTTCTTCTTTTGCTACTTTCCGAATCAATTCCGCGAGCTGCCTCGACCGTGCCGCTGTTGGGTTTTTTGTTGTGTGGGAAGATTTTATTGTAGGGAGTTATTTTGTGTTCAACATGGTCCTCATAACCTTGTCCACATTTTTGGCTGCCATTGTTGTTACTTTTAATATGAGGGGAGAAAAAGTGAATCCTCTGCCGATTAAACTTAAAAAAGTTTATTTTTATGATTATTTGAAGGTTATTTTTAAACTGGACGAATTATTGGATTTCGTAATCTCACGGAAAATGACAATATAACAACTATTCCCAAAAATATTAGAATTTATAAACCCAATGTTCGACAACGGATTTTGCCGAACAGTGTGGAGGCTGACGTTCGTCAAATTGCTGAGTGCGTGAGAGAACTCTTTGGAAGGAAGGAATCGAAAGACCGAATTAACTCAATTCTCTCTGAATGGAGGCTTTCCGCTTTGATTTTGGATCGACTGTTCCTCATTATTTATGTTGTCACTAATATTGTGGCAATATTATACATATTCATAAGTTTGTTGCATTTTTTATTTATTTAGAAATCATGTCGTGATCGGATTTACTTTTTTTAAAACAGTTAAAAAAATTTCTATCTAACTCTATTTAATCAGAAAATTAGACATTTTTAAAATCAAATCGAGATTTACTGTCAAGTTTTAATCGCCTCTCTCCAGCCAAAGTAGAGAGACTCTACAAGTCCAATGTACATGCTGGAGATCCGGTTCAGATCCAAACATTATAATAATCGAAATTCGGCTATTTTCTATATGTGTTGATAGACCCCAGGATATGCCGACAATTAAAAACTGTGATGAAGGAATTCAATTTATAAATAATACAATTCTCGTGATATAAATTGAATATATGTTTTCTGTCATAAGAGCACTTAACGTTTCAAAGTATACAGGAAATCTATAGCAATCAAATTCATCATTAATAAGAGAAATAATCAACATCGAAAAGCCACGAATGAGTAATAAGGCAGGTCAAAAAATGACTATAAACCAGAAAAAATACTCCTTCCAGAACAGAAAAAAGGCAAGCCTGAAACCTCCGGGGAAAATTGGAAAACTTACTCAAGCACAGATCCAAGAATTCAAAGAAGTGGTCCATTCTTTGACCTTTACAGGGATTTGCCATCATTGATCAAAACAACGACGGGAAAATTGATCTTGAAGACTTGAAAACTACTTATGAGTCATTAGGTGTGAATTCTGATTTTATGTATAAGGGCTCACTCCGGACGAAATACGACTCAAGGAATGTTGAATGAGTGAAGGGACCGATAAATCTGACGGCGTTTCTTAGCATGTTTGGGGAAAAAATGTCTGGTAAAAATGAATTGGCAACTTTCAGGGACTGACAGTGAACAAAAACTGATTAGTTCTTTTAAAATGTTTGACAAAAAAGGAGATGGGACAATTCATCAAGACTAGTCGTAGTTATTTAATATTTTCTAGTCTAAAGGATATCCTGACCAATATGGGGGACAACTTTTCGGAAAAGAGGTTGATTAATTTTGTTTATTAAAAGCTAAAAGAAATGTTGAAGGACATACAGTTGGGAGAAAATGGAGAGTTTGATTACATCTCGTACACGAATTTTATTAAAAGTGGAAATTACAATAAAGAACAATAATTCTTTAAAACTAAAATACTAATTGAAGAAATTATTAAATAAAGAAAAATATTTTTAAAATTGAATCGATATTTTAAAAATTCGATATAACCTGTGTGGAATGTAAATGACGTACAATTCCAATTAAGAATGACGATTAATTAACGTAAGTAACAATACGATTGACAATATATACTAGAAAATCGTTTATGTTTAGATTTTGATATATGTAAATTTTAATTTATGTTTATTAAAGGGTTAAGAAAGCAGGAAAAGTAGTCAAGCCAAGACAAATAAAGACCAAGGTTTAAAAAAATAAAATTTGTTGTTTAGACCAAGGTCAAGACGAGCAAAAAACCTGTGACCTTTAAACAAATCAAAAAGAGGACTCCTTCAAAGAAAAGAGTATGCTGCAGGAAAAAGTCTTCGAAATGCTGCAAGAATGCCTAAAATACTAATTTAATCCTAATAATACATTAACAAATGTTTTAATTCTTATTAATTCACTAAAATTTTAATTAATATTTTGTGCTGCTGATTGTATATATATTGACTTTATTGATATTATTATTATTGAACCAGAAAACCACCGTCATAGCCAAAAGAAAGAGAATTCAGGTGATCCCAGCCTCCCTCAGCAGTTCGCGCAGCCTCTCCTGATGTTCCGCCGTTGTCCCGATTGATATTATTGGAAATACAGTGGATTTTTTTAACGAAAATCTAAAATAATTTTCGTTGTAGCGTCAAGATCTGTATAAGTAATTTGGTGATGCTACTTTTAATCAATTTGTCTCATTGATGTAAAGTTTAGAGTTTAAGTGATTTTATTAGGTTACGATAATTGATGACGAATTATAAAAATCCGATAATAATTTTATATTTTCCAAACAATGGGATAAATACTCTCCATCATAATGATTGTTTTGGTCCAAAGAAAAATACAAGGACGCCATATAATGGAAAAAAATCGACCACATCCCCAGAATTAACCTTGTGTTCCCCGAAATTAGCCCCAATTATTTTTTGGACGGTAAAATATGACCAACAGAGTGATCACAATCCAATTATTATACGGATAAACCGTTCTCCAATGACTCGAGAGAATCATGATTCCTACTGCGATTAAAATATGCAAAATGGTCAGCTTATAAGAAATACGTCGATACGAAACTTTCCACATTCTATCCTGGACCCAACCCCTCGATAGGCAGACAAATATTTCAATAAAGTGGTACTTGAGGGAAGGAAATTAAGAGAAGAACGAACCAGAATCATACAGGCCAATATCTCTATTATGTGCCTCTCGAGAATTCCTGAAAAGTTGATTCTTGGCCGTATTCGACATTTTATTCCGGAAGCAGCTTTTCAACATGGCTTCGAGAAAGGACAGTCATTTACTGTCCCTGAAACAATTTGTTACAAAAGGGTTGGAAAGAAAACCTAAACAGGAAAAAACGATTGTATGCTCAATTGATATTCACAAGGCTTTTGATACGGTCTCCCGAAAAATTATTATACAGAAAATTTACTCGTTGAATATGGAACCAAATTTAAAACTATGGCTTGCTAATTTTCTGAATGGACGTCGGGGGTAGAGTCTACAATGTCAAGTGTGTTGCTACATTCAACAAATTGGATCACTTTGCCATGTTTCTTTCAAACGGAAGAATTGGAAACGCCGAGGAAACGAAGATTTGATGGTTCAAGCGTACCAGAAGTTCGACTGATACTGGTCCAAAAATGAATCTGCTTTCGTCGCCGCTGTGCTGGCTTCGATCGAGGACACAAGAGACATAATTTGATATGGTATAACCATGGATTATTGAATTTATTAACTTTATTCCTCAATATCTTTTAAAAGGCCTCTTGTTAGAAAATGAATGGACAAAAATTGACATTAAAAGATGCAATTTTGTTTGTTAATATGGCTTGGGATGACGTATCTACTGAAAACTATTCAAAATTGTTTTAAGATTTTAAATGAATCTAATCACGAAAAATACATTAATTGAACATTATGAGACTGAAATGAAAAGAACTGACATTTCGATCCTCTAATGAGCGAAGATTTTCTAAATATCGAAAACACAGAAGATCAAGATATAAAACGAAATTGTTTACAGAGGATCAAGAGTCTGAAATTAGCGACGAAGAGACAAAATCATATATCCACTCGATAGAAAAGATATTGCAAAGACATTAACTAGAATAGAAAGGCAACTTTACTGTAATGCAGAAATGAGAATGATGTTTCGCTGATTACTGCAATAAGAAAATACAAAGAAAATGTAAAAAGAGCAAATAAAAAGGAATTAGGGATTGAATTTTATTTTAATAAAATTTAAACGTGTTTATTTTATTTTTTTAAATATTGATTTTTTTTCAAATTGGCCATTTTCTCAAATTGGCCATAAAATCTCTATGTACCAAAAATGGCCAATTTGCGAGGATTCACTGTATTATTCTAACCTCAGATCTGCTTAGCTTTATCAAAGGTAGTTTATTACAGCAAAGCCATACTAGCAAATTGACTTTTTTATGCGATTGTATTTTTACAAAAAGTCATTGGCCTGGTCATTAGTCAATTATATTCATCTAATGACTTGCCAACAAGGTAGGAGGATTTTTTGGATCAGAATTACAATTTTGCAAAAACATAAAGGAATACAGACTTCTGATATTTTAGACAATTTATGATAAACAGTCAACGCTTACTCATGGCCAGATTAATAAAATAAGTCCAGCGATCAATCTAAACCAAGTCAAAAAAAGTAAAATAATTTTATTATTAGAATTAATCTTGTGGTGCCAAATGCCAGATTCAACACATATGCCGAATACTCTACCTATGGGTCCACAAAAATACGGAAAGAGGGATAGGCTAGTCGGCCCGGGGGCATTTTACCATACAGATAAATCGTCCTCATTCTGAGTCACCTAAAATCTCTGCTCTCCGTGCCGTGCCATTACGCTATACGAGATGCATTTTCGGCTAAATTCGAACAGAATAAATCGATTGCTAACCTACTCAGTTTGTCAAAAGCATACACTGAAAAGCAAACTAAGGAAAATAATGCCAATTCCTTAACCTTCCTCAGAGAATGTGAAAACGAGTTTTTTATCCAACTTAAAAGATGTGATGAAATTCTTAATGACTCAAGGCCGCATTCAAGGAAAATCCCAAATATCAAAGTCAAAAAGGATTTAATTGAGGGACTAAATTTGGCGATTAAAAAATATTGTCAAAAATTCTCTTTACTATCTATTGACCAGATCTCAATAGTTATATACGCGGGACAATGTGCCTACCAAGAAATTACAAATGTCAGGCCAACCAACGACTGGAAGGTCAATATGAAAAAGAAAGTTGAGGACTGGAAGAGAAAATTGGAACTTGTTTGAAAGCACTTTGAGCTTAGAGTTACAGATGATGAGAAAAAGATCACCTATGATATTCTCAGTTCGCTGAGCTACAAAAAATCAAAAAAGGGAGAGAAAGGAAGAATTATGTCGCACATCGAAGACACTATAAAAATATTAGAAAAGAAAATTACTGTGTATGAGTCCAGAAGGGAATTCAACCACGACAACCGCTCTTTCGAATTATATCGAAGAGCGTTCTACAGATCTTTGGACCCTGCTGATCATTTATCATCTAGCATGTTTAACCCAGATGAGTGTTTTAATTTTTGGGAAGATATTTGGTCTAAAAGAACCAATACCTGTCAAAATGAGAAAATGAACTTGCCAGTCAAACAAACTGGGACAGAATCTGATATCTGCTCTATTAGTCAAGAACTTTTCGAAGATGTTATAAAATATCTTCCAAATTGGAGATCCTGTGGCTGCGACGGGGTGTATACATTTCGAATCTTTACATCCATATATCTATACTGAAATCTTAAAAATTTGTAAAGGAGAGTACATACCGAACAATTGGTTTTACACTGGGATTACTTACCCCACCCCAAAGAAGCCTAACTCGAATTTGCCAAAAGACCTCAGATCCATAACATGCATGCCAAACCTGTATAAAGTTCTCACTAAATGCGTAAATACGAAATTAACGGATTATTTGGAATATTATTCGCTTGTTTCGGATAATCAACTTGGATGTAAAAGAAAATATCAATGAGCCAAAGAACAGGCTTTGATTAGCAAGAGTATAAACCTGGCCTACGGAAACAATCTGTTTACTGTCTGGATAATGTGAACATTTTTGTCTATGACAAAAAGAAAACATGATAACAATCATTGAAGTAGAATTACGTCGCAAGACAACTTGCAGAAGGTGGAAGTGGAAAAACTCCACAAATACGACTTACTTGCAAGTGAGATCGGACTGTTACATAGTGCCAAAGTACAAATTGTACCAATTGTTTTGACGTAGGATGCAATTACAACTAAATTCTACCCGAAATATTGCCAAAAACTGAAGTTAGTGGATAAAATTAAATCATACATACAGTCTGTCGTTCTCAGAGCAACCTACCAAAATATGAACACAGAATACAAACCAATAGCGTCGGAAAAGACACCGCTGATACATTGTGTGTCGATACTAGCGATGCCGACACTCCCAGAGCCAATATGTCCCAGAGCGGGAACAGGAGACAGAGATTGGAATGACCAAATTAGTAACACTATACCTAAACTATCAAATAACTAAACTTGATATTTTAACAAAAAATTGTTTTTTATTCAAATAATCTGTCTGCCCATTCGTACAGTGAACGTTGGCCCTCAGAGGACAAAGTCGTTTTCAAGAGTGCATTTGCCTCCTCACCAATTCCACACTCTTGCGATTTTTCTTGAATATTATTATCTATTAAAAAATTATTAATTTAAAAATGTTATTAAATAAAATATTCATTCGGTTTTTACCGTGGTTTAGCTAATTAAATAAATAAAACAAATACTTGTTGTTCGGTGATTACAAAGCTCTCACATGCTGAATTCCCGTCGAATAATATCAACAATCATCAAATCCCTATCCACAACCGCCCCTCCAATACTCCGACCAATCTATATGGACTACCAAGCCACGACCCCAATGGACCCACGTGTTTTGGACGCCATGTTGCCATACATGACTCACTGTGTTGGCAACGCTCACTCACGGACACATTTCTACGGCTGGGAGTCCGAACACGCCGTGGACCGAGCCAGAGAGCAAGTGGCGAGTCTAATAAATGCAAATCCCCAAGAAATAATATTCACATCGGGGGCCACGGAATCCAACAATTTGTCCCTCAAAGGAATCGCCCATTTCTACGGAAAAAAACGGAAACACATAATCACATCACAAATCGTAAAAAACAAAACTAAACAACCCAGGAACACAAATGTGTCCTCGATTGCTGCAGGATTCTGGAAAGTGAGGGTTTCAGGGTCACCTACCTCCCCGTCAACACGAAGGGGATCGTCGACCTGAAGGTATTCCACGGAAAGTAGAGAATTGTAGTTATTGGAGTCGGAGATCACCCCCGACACGTGTTTGGTGTCGATAATGGGGGTACATAATGAAATAGGAGTAGTTCAGCCTATCGGGGACATTGGTTTGGGTTGGTTGTCATTGGCAGGGGAGTTGTGTCGACGGAATAAAGTGTTCTTTCACTGCGATGCAGCCCAGACGGTCGGGAAGGTGCCTGTTGATGTCAGAAAGGACAAGATTGACCTTCTGTCTATCAGTGGGCACAAAATATACGGTCCTAAGGGTATTGTGTTGATATATGGAAGGGATTGGGGCACTTTTTGTGAATAGGGCTCAAAGAGTGCGACTGACCCCCCAAATGAGTGGAGGAGGACAGGAACGGGGTTTCCGTAGTGGGACATTGCCGGTCAGTCTGGTGGTCGGACTGGGGGAGGCTGCCAAGGTCGCGGGGGAGGAGATGGAGGTGGTGTGTGTTGTCTATTCTAGTATGACTACAAACACGTCAGTATGCTCAGAAATGTGTTGGTTGATGGACTGTTTTCTCGATTGGACAAACTGGAGAGAAATGGAGACCCCGATCGTTCATATCCGGGTGTGTTGTGTGGGTGTATTGCAGGGTGTGTGAACATATCTTTCAGTTGTGTGGAAGGGGAGAGTCTGTTGATGGCCATAAAGAATGTTTCGGTCTCCTCTGGGAGGTTAGGAGTGGTGGTTGTGTAGTGGCAGTGCCTGCACGTCGAGTACTCTCGAGCCGTCCTATGTCCTGAGAGCCTTGGCTACGTCTGAGGAGTTGGCTCATTCGTCGATTCGGTAGTTGGTGGGGAGTGTTTGGTAGGTTTGGAATAGGCAGGTTTACTACATTAGCACAGGTGGAGTATACTGTCGATTTGGTGGTCGAGAAGGTCAATAAACTGAGGGAAATGAGGTACGGGGGGTCTTATTGTGTAGTCCTCTTTGGGAGATGGTTCAGGATGGGGTCGATTTGTCCACTATACAATGGAAACATTAAATTAATTTTTTACATTTTTAAACAGTGGACAGTCTGAGTTTGGGAATCTTTTTATCTAAATAGGTCAAATGAATTTTTTATGAATTTAGTTTTTAGGAACTAGAAATTAAATTTGCTTTATTAAATGCTATTAAAAATAAAATTATTCTCAAATAAATACTTAGGAATTTAATTCAGCGTGTCTTATTTTAAATTAATAAATCGGTCTAATTTATATAATTTATGTCCATGACTTGTCAGATACGTATTTTCCCAAATTAAATCTTTCTAGGCACAGAGGATTCACCCTTGGCCACTAATTCAAAAAAATCAGGTCCTTCAATTGGTTTTTGATGTCTAAGGTAGCCAAAATAAGATCCTTGCATATATTCGGATATTTCTAAAGACTGTAGTTATATTTTCAGTCTTGTACTTGTTCATATTTTCTCTCAAACTAATGGGGACATCCTTAAAACTACTCGGAGGTAATTCGAGTCTGACATTTTTTGAGGAGGAAACCTTCAAGTTCGCTAGAAAAAATAACTTTGCTCAAAAACCCAATCGTGGGACTTGTGATTGGAATTCTTATCACAATCGTCGTCCAAAGCTCGTCTGCTTCGTCCTCGATAATCGTCACGATGGTGGGAAATAAAAGTAGTCATTTTTCATGTGTTTAAGTAATTTCCGTGAGTGTGGCCATTCCCGTGATCATGGGGGCCAACATTGGCACGTCCCTCACCAACACCATCGTCGCCTTCGGAAACATCAAAAACCGCGGTGATTTTGCACGTGCGTTCGCGGGGGCAGTGATTCACGACATTTTTAATTTGCTGACTGTCGGAATATTTCTTACTTTGGAGGAATTGTTAAGTTTTGTTTGTTTTGTGAGTTTTTTTAGTTGCGACTGTTGGTATTGGGTATTTGGAGTACATTTCGTGGAAATCGTGTGTGCCTTTGGTTTGCAAAAACTGCACGAAGGTCTCCAAAGTTGACTTTTTTTCAAAAATCACAAAAAGTCTCGAAAATCTGATTGTCCAAATCGACAAGAAAAAAATCAGTAAATCCAACGAAACGAGCATTTTGAAGAAAAAATGCCAAAGAATGATTGACAACAAGACAGAGAAATATAGCTGTTGTGTTCCGTTGTAGATCCCTATTAGTGAGCAGGTGGCTTTCTCTTTGCTTACTCAACTCTGACTGACTCTCAAATCGGGGCCATTCTCCTAGTTCTGTCACTTGTGTGCATTGCAGTGGGTCTTGTATTTCTTGTTAAACTTTTGTATTCTCTGCTCAATTCTAAACTCGTTTTTGGAGTCAAAAAAGTATTTTGATAGATTTTTTAGATAATCAATTCTGACTTTCCGGGGGTGTTCAAACACTTGACGGGCTATTTTGCCATCGTAGTTGGAGTTGTCTTCACCATGCTGTTGCAAAGTAGTTCAGCATTCACGTCTATTTTAACTCCGTTGGTTGGAGTGAATATTATTTCGATTGAGCGATTTTATCCAATGTGTCTGGGTTCGAATCTGGGACCACATTTACTGCAATTCTCGCTGCGTTGGCGATTGACCCAGAAACACGATTTCCTGCTCTTCAGGTTGCTTTTTGTCATTTGTACTTCAACTTGAATGGCATATTGGTGTGGTACCCTGTCCCCCTGCTTCGGAGGGTAGTCCACTTTTTGATTTTCAGGTCCCGCTCATGGCTGCTCACAGATTTGGGACGATCACGGAAAAGTACCGTTGGTTCCCCTTGGTCTACATTGTCTTGGTTTTTTCATGTTTCCTGGATTTATTTTTGTATTGTCGTTGGGTGGGTGGAAGGTGTTTGTCGGGGTTTTGTCGCCGATGTTAATTTTGCTGGTCTTTGTCGTGGTTGTGTCCATTTTTCAAAAAAAAAGCCCGGGGTTTTGCCGAGGGTTTTGAGGGATTGGAAATTTTTGCCAGAATGGCTTCGCTCGTTAGAATTTTATGACAGAATTTTTGCCAAAATATGCTCGCGATTTAAGTCAAGGAAAAAAATTTTTCAGAAAGTTGATACATCTAATGAAAATCATAATTGCAATTTATGATATTTAATCATTTTTTTTGTTTATTAAATTTATTATAAAAGTTTTAAATAAAATTCAAATTTTTGTAATCACGTGGTCATCTCACTAAATGCAAAATTTTGAAATTAACAAAAAAAGATGTTTAACTTCTCCAGATTTAAGCATAAAGAAATCATTTGATGATCGTTTACTTAAAATAATCACTTTTATCAACAACCACAACGACTACTACACCACTAGTTCATGCTCAGGCAGAGTCTCCCTATCTATCACCGTATAAGAATAATATATTTTTAAAGAACATAACCAACGATAAACAATCCTGCAAATGGCTGTACGTTACACACGATTTTTGCGACCCACGTGCCCTGGTCTAATTTTGTGTAGTCAAAAAAGACCGAAGCCTTGAAAAACACGGAAGAGACCGTCGGACGTGTTTCCGTCAGATTTGAGCCTGCCATTTTGCACGTGGCCTGTCGGTCTGTCGAAAAGGCACAAAAACTGGTATTTTTACCATAAATTTCCAAGTTGGCCATCGCCTTGTTTTCCGGGTTCAAAAATTCAGGAATTTCAATCGACAAAAAATTTAAAAAAATTTTGTTGGTTGAAAGATGGTTTTTTATGTCCTTTCAGGCAATTCGATGTACATCCAATTTGGAGGTGCCTGTGGGTGAGGATGGGAGAGTATTTGTGGACTGTGATGTATGTTTGTCGTTGATTGTAGTATATTACATATTTGTGTCGTATTTCGAATGAAAAGCAGACGAGAAATTTCAGTTTGATTCAGCGGTTTTATTTTTTTTCTTATTGGGATTTAGATTTGAGGATAATTTGAATTCTCTTTAATTTTATTTTTTAATTTTGATATATTTTTGATAAAAGACAAAGTCCTGGGTGGTTGTCCTAATTTTAGAAAATGTTTTAATGAAATAAATCGTCATTTTTTTCTGTCGTAACATGTTTACTGATTAAGTCACAGGAATTGACGAAATGAAATATATTGGCGTGGTTAGAGAGCTGAGATATCAAAAAGTGCTTAGATTTTGGCTGGGTTCAGAAATATTAGGCTAGAAAGAAGTAAATAAGGTCAAATTTAAGTTTAAATTTAGTTGAGATAGAAATAAAATAGTTGATGTAGTTGTCCTTTCTATATATTGAAAGGTGAATAATTGATTCAGTTTATTTTAAATTAGTTATTTAGTGAAAACAATATTGTTAATTCGTAGAATATTTAATTTGTTCCTCGACACTTTTGGGGTCAAAACAGATCCAAATGTGAGACTTCTGCAATTATATTCTCTTGACCCCATTTGTTCGTTTTAAGTTGTGATTTTAAAAAGTCTAATTATGTTATAAATTTAAGTTTTTAGATAAAAAACCATCCATTAATGGGGCACTATTAGAACATTTCGATCGATTTTATCGAATTGCTAATTAAATTAGTTAAGTATATAAAGGTGATCTTCATGAAAGTTTATTTGTGTGATTGTTCATTCTGAAAAGAGATTTTTAACAATTTTCAAATTAAATTTTGGAATGTTTTTCATATTATTTCTAACACAACTACAACATGGTTCCTAATTAAACTATATTTTGTAGTAAATGTATTGTCAACTGAAAAATTGCTGATTAAGCAAATTCTAAAACGCTATCACGAATCGGGTAAATCGAATCGACCAGTTGAAAGCTCATTAGACACATTAAAGATTTATTTTGGACTTACTTTAATCCAAATCCTCAATTTGAACGAAAAAGAGCAAGTCCTCACAACAAACGTGTGGCTCACATTTGTTACGAAATATCAAAAATTATTATTTTTAGTCATGGCACGACCATTTCCTCCAATGGAACCCGTCGGAATACGACAACATCTCCGTCATTCGCGTATATTCTCACCTCATCTGGAAACCAGATATTGTACTTTATAATTAGTATACAACACATATATTGATACATAGTGCGGATATGAGATTAGAAGACAAACGAGACGCCTTGGCTACAATATACGCAGATGGAAGAATCCTGTGGATCCCTCAGTCAATTCTCCTATCTTCGTGTCCCATCGATATTTTCTACTTTCCATTTGACACTCAAAAATGCGAACTCAAGTTTGGGTCCTGGACATACACAGGCGAGGACGTCGATATGGATTTCTATGATAATAAAGAAGCATTCGAACTGACAGAATATGTGGAAAGCAACACGTGGAATCTTCTCGAGTCTAACGCTGTAAAAAGCATCAAGAATTATCCTTGCTGTTCTGAGAAATTCGTTGATATAACATTTTATTTGGTTCTCAGCAGAAAGGGAGGGTTTTATCACTATATCTTGGCCGTTCCTTGCATTCTTCTGTCGATGCTCACACTTTCGATATTTTGGATTCCCGCCGAGTCCCCTTCCAAAATGTTACTCGGTTTTTTATATATTTTTTACTGATTAGGAATGAATATTTATGTTGCGTTTTTTGTTCTTCTTTTGCTACTTTCCGAATCAATTCCGCGAGCTGCCTCGACCGTGCCGCTGTTGGGTTTTTGTTGTGTGGGAAGATTTTATTGTAGGGAGTTATTTTGTGTTCAACATGGTCCTCATAACCTTGTCCACATTTTTGGCTGCCATTGTTGTTACTTTTAATATGAGGGGAGAAAAAGTGAATCCTCTGCCGATTAAACTTAAAAAAGTTCATTTTTGTGATTATTTGAAGGTTATTTTTAAACTTGGACGAATTATTGGATTTCGTAATCTCACAGAAAATGACAATATAACAACTATTCCCAAAAATATTAGAATTTATAAACCAAATGTTCGACAACGGATTTTGCCGAACAGTGTGGAGGCTGACGTTCGTCAAATTGCTGAGTGCGTGAGAGAACTCTTTGGAAAGAAGGAATCGAAAGACCGAATTAACTCAATTCTCTCTGAATGGAGGCTTTCCGCTTTGATTTTGGATCGACTGTTCTTCATTATTTATGTTGTCACTAATATTGTGGCAATATTATACATATTCATAAGTTTGTTACATTTTTTATTTATTTAGAAATCATGTCGTGATCGGATTTACTTTTTTTAAACAGTTAAAAAAATTTTTTATCTTAACTCTATTTAATCAGAAAATTAGACATTTTTTAAATCAAAAATCAAATTGAGATTTACTGTCAAGATTTAATCGCCTCTCTCCAGCCAAAGTAGAGAGACTCTACAAGTCCAATGTACATGCTGGAGATCCGGTTCAGATCCAAACATTATAATAATCGAAATTCGGCTATTTTCTATATGTGTTGATAGACCCCAGGATATGCCGACAATTAAAAACTGTGATGAAGGAAATTCAATTTTATAAATAATACAATTCTCGTGATATAAATTGAATATTTGTTTTCTGTCATAAGAGCACTTAACGTTTCAAAGTATACAGGAAATCTATAGCAATCAAATTCATCATTAATAAGAGAAATAATCAACATCGAAAAGCCACGAATGAGTAATAAGGCAGGTCAAAAAATGACTATAAACCAGAAAAATACTCCTTCCAGAACAGAAAAAAAGGCAAGCCTGAAACCTCCGGGGAAAATTGGAAAACTTACTCAAGCACAAATCCAAGAATTCAAAGAAGTGGTCCATTCTTTGACCTTTACAGGGATTTGCCATCATTGATCAAAACAACGACGGGAAAATTGATCTTGAAGACTTGAAAACTACTTATGAGTCATTAGGTTGTGAATTCTGATTTTATGTATAAGGGCTCACTCCGGACGAAATACGACTCAAGGAAATGTTGAATGAAGTGAAGGGACCGATAAATCTGACGGCGTTTCTTAGCATGTTTGGGGAAAAAATGTCTGGTAAAAATGAATTGGCAACTTTCAGGGACTGACAGTGAACAAAAACTGATTAGTTCTTTTAAAATGTTTGACAAAAAAGGAGATGGGACAATTCATCAAGACTAGTCGTAGTTATTTAATATTTTCTAGTCTAAAGGATATCCTGACCAATATGGGGGACAACTTTTCGGAAAAAGAGGTTGATTAATTTTGTTTATTAAAAGTTAAAAGAAATGTTGAAGGACATACAGTTGGGAGAAAATGGAGAATTTGATTACATCTCGTACACGAATTTTATTAAAAGTGGAGATTACAATAAAGAACAATAATTCTTTAAAACTAAAATACTAATTGAAGAAATTAATTAAATAAAGAAAAATATTTTTAAAATTGAATAGATATTTTAAAAATTCGATATTTTTAAAATTACCTTGTGTGGAATGTAAATGACGTACAATTCCAATTAAGAATGACGATTAATTAACGTAAGTAACAATACGATTGACAATATATACTAGAAAATCGTTTATATTTAGATTTTGATATATGTAAATTTTAATTTATGTTTATTAAAGGGTTAAGAAAGCAGGAAAAGTAGTAAAGCCAAGACAAAAAAAGACCAAGGTTTAAAAAAAATAAAATTCGTTGTTTAGACCAAGGTCAAGACGAGCAAAAAACCTGTGAAATTCAAACAAATCAAAAAGAGGACTCCTTCAAAGAAAAGAGTATGCTGCCGGAAAAAGACTTCGAAATGCTGCAAGAATGCCTAAAATACTAATTTAATCTTAATAATACATTAACAAATGTTTTAATTCTTATTAATTCACTAAAAATTTTAATTAATATTTTGTAATGTTGATTGTATATTAAAAGTTATATTTGACTTTATTGATATTATTGGAAATACAGTGGATTTTTTTAACGAAAATCTAAAATAATTTTCGTTGTAGCGTCAAGATGTGTATAAGTAATTTGGTGATGCTACTTTTAATCAATTTGTTTCATTGATGTAAAGTTTAGAGTTTAAGTGATTTTATTAGGTTACGATAATTGATGACGAATTATAAAAATCAGATAATAATTTTATATTTTCAAAACAATGGGATAAATACTCTCCATCATAGTGATTGTTTTGGTCCAAAGAAAAATACAAGGACGCCATATAATGGAAAAGAATCGACCACATCCTTAGAATTAACCTTCCCCGAAATTAGCACCAATTATTTTTTGGACGGTAAAATATGACCTACAGAGTGATCACAATCCAATTATTTTACGGATAAACCGTTCTCAAATGACTCGAGAGAATCATGATTCCTACTACGATTAAAATAATGCAAAATGGTCGGCTTATAAGAAATACGTCGATACGAAACTTTCCACATTCTATCCTGGACCCAACTCCCTCGATAGGGCAGACAAATATTTCAATAAAGTGATACTTGAGGGAAGGAAATTAAGAGAAGAACGAACCAGAATCATACAGGCCAATATCTCTATTATGTGCCTCTCGAGAATTCCTGAAAAGTTGATTCTTGGCCGTATTCGACATTTTATTCCGGAAGCAGCTTTTCAACATGGCTTCGAGAAAGGACAGTCATTTACTGTCCCTGAAACAATTTGTTACAAAAGGGTTGGAAAGAAAACCTAAACAGGAAAAAACGATTGTATGCTCAATTGATATTCATAAGGCTTTTGAAACGGTCTCCCGAAAAATTATTACGCAGAAAATTTACTCGTTGAATATGGAACCAAATTTAAAACTATGACTTGCCAATTTTCTGAATGGACGTCGGGGTAGAGTCTACAATGTCAAGTGTGTTGCTACACACAACAAATTGGATCACTTTGCCATGTTTCTTTCAAAAAATGAATCTGTCCGCGAGGGATTTGTATTTTTCGGTTTTTCGGGCCTCCGCTTTTGCCGCCGCTGTACTGGCTTCGATCGAGGACACAAGAGACATAATTCGATATGTGCATAACCATGGATTACTGAATTTATTCACTTGATTCCTCGATATTTTTCGAAAGGCCTCTTGTTAGAAAATGAATGGACAAATGTTATAACTGCACACAGCATTTCCCACTTTTTTTAACTGTTTTCCATCATTTTTGACAACTTTCTAGTTAACGTTTGACTAAATCTTTCGACAATTTCTTGAGCCCGAAGATTATTGGGTTTTTCTTGGATTTGTTTGATGTTAAAATATACGCATTGTTGTGTTATTTCTTAATTTTTGAATTCAGACCCATTGTCTGATTGAAGAAATTTGCATGGTCCATTTAGGCGAAACAAAAATATTTAGTTTTGATACACTTCTTTACCTGACTTAATAGAGTGGCCGTGCAAATGCAAATCTATAAAAATTAAAAAAAACCAACCTACTATTAATGTCAATGAATAATGTGGACAGATGTGTCATCAGTCACCGTGTTGGAACATTTGTTAGGGAATATCATCAGTATTAGTATTGTTAGTGTTATAGAGATGGAACACATGGGATTGGTACCCTTGCAGTTGTTCTGTTCCGTCTTGGAAATGTGCACTCCCGAGTAGTTAGTTGGCGAGGATTGAATATTTTAATCTTGTTATGTGTTTTGGCGACTTGTAGATGTTTGTGAAACACATACAGTCTTTGTGAAAATATTATTGTGCCAGAATTAATACTCAATCCAGTCGCGGGAAGAAGGAGGACCAGAATTGACGGGAATATTATGTGGTTAGTGATTTGTTTTATGGGAAAGCAATGTAGGAAGGAGAATGAGAGGATGTTGGTCAAAGTCCATGAGTGTCTCTTTTTACGAAAAGACAAAGAATGTTGTATTGGCCGTCTATATAAAAAATTATGATTATATGTATTCAAAAGTATAGTGAGTTATTCAGTCATGTTTATCAGAATAATTTGAGTTCTTGACGTTAAGGTCTTAGGCAGGAAAGGCACTCTTGTCAGTAAAAAAGTTTTAGCTACCAAAAGGTAAATAGCAAAGTGTTACTAGTTGTCACTGGCTTCCTCGATTACTTTTAACAAACAATTAAATATGAATTTCTCCATTATCCTTTAACAGAGACTGATAATTCTTTATATTTGATGTTAGTTTTCCTTTTTTCCAACTATACGGACAATTGTTCTCTTTCAGGACAAAATACGACAAATTATTAAGACAAAATAAATACACCAATTAGTGTAGAATCTTCATTTTTATACAGAGGAACTTTGTTTTTACAGTCTGGATTGCAATTCTTACTTCTTCAGATGAGATTGGTGTAAAACGGGCATTTAACTGCTAACATCTCATTGATGTTTTGTTTGTTGTTTTGAGCTTGTTTTGCGATAAAAGCAATGCATTGAACTTTGGTTAACAAATTCTTCTATTTTAATAAGAGTTCGGTTGCCTGATCTGAAACTCATTTTGTTCTCAAATGATTTCTTGACAGAATTTTTCAGGATTTCGAATTTTTAATTTGTGAATTTTGTGTCAATTCATTTTCTTGGTTTTCTGCACTCAATTGTTTGAGGAAGATAATCTATGTTGTGCTCCGCATATGAAAGCTCGCACATTTTTCTTGAGTTCTAGAGCATTAAAAAACAAGTTTTTTTCTGTTTGCTGCAAAATGATTGATTTTAAGCAAAGTTAATATTTTTAGTTTTCCAGACCTCGTTTATTTAATAAGACATTTTCCGTCTTAACTTTTACAATGTACCCATAGTCCATATATTTAGCATTTAAATCACTAGAATTGGTTTTTAATTGTTAAATTGTCTACAATTCATGGATATTCACATAATTTTTTGGAGTACATTTCTCCAATTGTTATTTATTGTGGTTGGTTCAAAAATATTTTTAATTCTAGAAATTCTATTCAAATTCATTTTTCAATATTTTAAAGGTCTAGGAATAAATGCCGACTTTTAATACACACAAATTATATCCATCGAGTTTAAATTGCATCTTTTTATTTTATTTTTATTTATAATTCAAACATTCCCATCACAGTTGGAACCGGTCGGCCTGGTTCGGGAGGATGGTAAACGTCCTGACGGCCTAACGACTTTCCCCTTCGAAAATGGCAAGTCGCTCATCTGGGACGCAACTTACACGGACACCTTCTCTGCCGGAAACATCTTTACGTCAGCCGCAGAACCGGGCTCCGCACCTAAAAATCAGGAAATACAGTGCATTATCTCACCGCCATATCTTTGCCCCGATCGCAGTGGAGACATCGGGAGTCCTCGGTCCCAGAACTAAAAAATTCCTTATTAAACTGGGGGATTTGGCAAGCAGAAGAAGAAATGATCATCGGGAACGGACACGGCTTTTCCAACGCATATCAATAGCCATCTTGCGTGTGAATTGCCATTCCATCTTATCCTCTGCTGCTAATTAAATACTAAATAACAGATTCTTTGATTATTAAAGAAAAAATTAAAATTCAAACATCCATTTGAATTTTGCTGGCCAAGCTTTGATTTCTGTTGTCCGAAATAAGGGTTATCCTGATTAATTCTGATTTTTTGAAGGCGAGCCTCCCTCTCTTTTAGAAAAGTATTCGAGTACAGTCCCTTTTTTACTTTTTCATATCTCAAATGTTTCTCTTTATTTTGTTGAGACTCCGGATTTTATTTAGTCATTTTGTTATCTTCAATTGAGAATTTTTCTAGTGTAATTTAGTTTTGTAGTCTGAACATTTTGGAAATTCACTATAAACGACTTTAAAGGTCATTTTATCCAAAATTACTTTGATTTTTTATCGTTTTTATATTACAAAATTATTGGTTCTAGGCAACATGATAAACCACAAATAAATTAAAAAATTTCTTTCTAAGCACGTTTGGAGCTTAAAAACTTTTAATAGAGGCATAAGTTTCTAAAATCGAATAACCATTGATCCTAATGTGAAGCTTGAGGCATCAAATTATAAACTTTTGATGTGGGACTATTGTGTGAATCATATATATTGTTTTACACCAATTTTACATTTAGTTTGTGGAAAAACTCGCTGTGGAATCATAAAGTGAGGTCTCTGTGAAAAAATGTAAAAAACGTACCAAAAATGATAATTTTAAAGATCAGCTCCATAAAATTAACTTGGAAAACTACTGAAATAATAAAGATTTATTTTTAGGTATAACGTAGAAAATATGAACAATATTCTAAATTTAATTTTTTGATCTTTTGATTTTAAAGTGTATTTTTTCATGTCTTTTTTTCTCATCACTGCGTGCAAATTTTTTGGAACAAATTCCGCAACTGTAAGGTTTTTCCCCAGTGTGAGTCCTGTAATGAGTCTTGACATGATCCTTCCTTGCAAATCTTCTTTGACAAATATCACAAACGAACTTTTTGTGAGTTCTGTCTACATGATTGATGAAGTTGTTCGAATTGGATTCAAAATATAAATCTGAACATAAATCCTGATTTGAAACGCATTCTGGCATTTTAAAATAAGAGATATCTTCATATATTCCGTAATCTCGATGAAATGGGTCATTAACGGTGTTCGGGTGATAGTTGATGGCACTTTCTAACAGGTCTGGCTGGTTATACAAAGAATAGTCCCAGGAGTTGGTAAAATTACTTGATTTTCCGAACATCTAAAAATCAGAATTAAGTTTCTTTAACCTTATATCAAAAAACTAGCTTTTTTTGCGTAATCCAATTTAATAAATAATTAATTGGCGGAAGTTACTTGACAAATTGTGGCTAAAATTTGTGGTCTAATTAATCATTAAAAATGTTTGATTAATTGATAGACTAAATTCAGATCATTTTTAAATTATTAAACATATTTTGAACAATTTTGTTAGTTTTATGGTCTTGTGATTTGAAAAAGTCAGAATTGACGACTTCTAGAAAATTGATTCGCAAATTTGTAATTTTAATCCGAGTTTATTAAAATTTTTTTAAATGTAAAATGTCAGAAATTTTTATGTGTTGCCCATTTTGGTAGAAAATTTCCAGTACATATTGTATTTGTCGAATCTCGTTCTTCTGTTTATTTTCAATTTTTGAGACAAATTCGCTAGGAAGATTATATAAAGATTGAACACAATTGACTTTGAAAAACTTAAAATAGAAAATCAGACTTACAACGAGAAAACAGAAAAACGAAATGAAATTTGAAACTGAAATTTAAAGTAGGAAATTCTAAACCGGAAAAATAAAATCAAAAGCAGCGTCGAAATCGTAAGGAAAATTTGATTTTGTGCAAAAGTCGATAAGCGAGAAAACCCACGTGTAGGATAAGGTCTCACAAAAACTTTTATTTATTTTTTGAATCAAAATCACCGTCGAGGCCAGGAAACAAAATTTTTAGGTGATCCCGACAATCACAATTAATTTACACATCTTCCCTCTGTGTTCAGCCAAAGGTCAGACGCATCTTCTGATTGGGCTGTTGCGAGCATGTTTTAAAATAAAACTCAGAACTTGTCGTCCTTACAAGCGTTTCGAAAACAGTTGGTTTTATTAGTTGTTCAGTGAAACTGGAGATAGACTTTGCAGCCTTCCGCGGTAAGTTTGAGATCTTTTCCAGATTTGTTGGGGTCAGATATGATCCCTAGGTACCACAAGCATAACCAATGGAGAGCTTGACATATTGTTTGTATATGGTGTTGAACCAGGGTTGTTGTATTCCTGTGCATGAACCAAGAAAGGCCCTTAAAAAGTTCAATATTTTGATAGTTTAGTTGTAAGATTGTCAATGTGCTTAGAGAATTAGAATTTGGTGTCAAAAATCGCACCGAGTATTTCATGCGTTTTGTCTGCGGAATTCTTGTTTCGTTCAAAATTACATTGATTTCGAAATTGGATGTTTTTTTTGTTCGTCGTGAATAGAGTGTTCATGCATTTTTCAGGGCTTAGATTCTGCTGGTCTGTACACAGATGATTGGAAGGGAGGACAACCCGGTTCTGAATTTAAGGAAATGGTCTTGTTCATGTGCGAAATGTCGACCAAAGTTTGAATGAAATAAAGGAAGCAAAGACTAGACTGAAAGGACAGGACTATCGGGAACTGTTGTGGCAAAATGCAAGGTTCAGGTAAAGGTTTTCCACAATTCAGTGAAAGGTCTGCTGTCCACAAACAGTGTTTTTGAGTTCTTGAGCAGTAATCATGTACGGTAAAGAAAAACTTTATAATAAATGCAAATCCGGTGTTCTGTCAGACGATATCTTCAGATTTAAACGACCTGGTTCCAGCAAAGATTGCAATGGATTATTTCTTCGCGCAGACGGAGTCTGGATTCCGTGGTAGACCAAGAACGACGTTTCAGACCATCCTAAATGAGGATCTCTCGATGGTTGGTCTGCGACTGAAATCGACGGACGACCTGGACAACCTCAAAGATATCGCGCGCAACAGAAAATCCTGATCGAGATTAACGGAGAGAATGTTATAGAACACGGCACAAGGGAGACTTAATTAACTTTATGTTTTCTCGAAAGTGCTCTTAATAATAATCATGTACGGTCCTCGACATATGTGGTAGTTTGGTATTTCACAATTAAATCTAATGAAAGAGAGTTAATAAAACATGCTACGACACTCCCCACCTGACTATCTATAGTTCCCCCCAGTCACTTTGCTCATAATCATATTTGATTATTCCTTGTTTTCCATCACTTTTTCAATGAATTTTTAAAATACAAATAAATGACAAATGCAAATGAACGGGCAAGTTGATCGGGGGTTTCCCTTCACTCATAGACCTGATAATTCAAGTACAGTCGGTGGGACCCACAGCAGGACATTAATCCAAGTAATTCAGCAGGCGACGGCATAGTTCATATCAAATTCTCTTTCTGAAAATGTAGCAGCGACATTACCAATCAGAGTAGTTAACACTGTATTGGCCGTTTGTCTTGCTTGACTGAGTTTTACCGTTGTATTATTAAATAGTCATGGCTATCCGCGCGACAAATGCATTGTCGACGACCATCAATCTGCGTACTGAGTTATTGGGATCCAGAAGGCATATTTTCTCAAAAAATTTCAAGGGATTAGGTCTCCCGTAAAGTGAAGTTCAACATTTTCCATAATTTCATAAAAGAGAATACCCATAAATTGCATGTCGTCGTATAATTCCGACAAACTTCCAAACATTTCGAGGTCGTGGATGGGTAGGACATATCCAGCAGGAATGTCAATGAATAGTCGGCAATAACGGAGAAGAGGACAAAGAGGGAAGGGAGAGTTCCCTATCCACTCTAAAAGCTCAATTTTAATTAAATATATAATTAATATATTTAATAAATCATTATTAAAATAATTTTTTAATTACCAAGGAAATAACAAAATGTACATTTTAATGCTATATTTATAAATTAGGGAAAGTAATAAAAATGAGATAGAATACGAACTGTTTGTCCTAATGGACGACATCTTCCACATCCTCAAGCTCCTCGACTATGAAAAAGAATTTCTTGTCAAAAACCAATTTTCCTACCAGCCCATAACGAGGTACCTCCAAGCAAATATCGTAGACATTATTTTGCCACCCAAAAACCCGGCGGAGAACAATTTTTCATGTTTGTCTCAGTTTCTGCCTGGCTAATCAATAAATGCGGAAAAAATATCAGCTATCCTAACGAAGTAGTATTTTTGTACATTTTTTAGTCTGACGACCCAAATACTCTTCTCCAAACCATTTTAGAGCTCTCAAAACAACTAGTATAAGCATAACTTCATTTTGAGGGATTTGATAAAGAAATCCCCCTAAACCGCCTCAGAGCAGGATGGGGACTTGAATGTACACACGTGCTCAACTTTCTGGCTTCATTGGCCCTTGAAACCACCAACTTTCGGTGGAACAGGTTTGCGGATGTGACTGACCTTTCAAGACCAACTTATTTCGAGGAATCCAATGATGAACAAGTCACCGAGAACGAAGAGGATCTCACTCAAAGCACTGATTTAGAGGAGGAAGATGAAGGAATGAATTTAAACGTCTTATCTACTTTAAGCTACAATATTGAGGACCCAGTCAAGTCAATTTTGAGCTCTAAAACTGACAAAATTCAGTGGGAACTTGAAGTAAATCGAGTTTTGCCTCATTTGAGAATCACTGTGGCAACAAATGACAAGGTACTGACTTTGGGGGAGATTCAAGGACTGGAGATCACGATTAAGCCAAATGAAGGACTCACAGGCCGCCATAGACTTGGCATTTCCCGCCCTGACAGCCAAATTGAGTCACATTCGTACAGAAATAGACAAAAGTCTTTCTCTTATCAAATCACGTGATAAATATTTAAACGACGAACTGAGTGGGATGATGACCGAATTTCGAGAGGTGCAGGCCCAACATGCCCACGTGACTGACAAATGCAGGCAAACAGAAGCACGTGTTCAGTCTAGCTTGGAGGATCTACAAAAAGTTCATTTTTTGAACGAATGTAGATTAATGTTGAACTTGGAACTATAAAACAACAAATGGAGGAGAGGGGAAATCAAATGACTGATAGCTGTAATTTTTTGTATTTTTTGAATCCGGCAGTGCCCTTAAACCGGATTAAATTGGCTTCTGGCAATTTAGAAAAGGCTTTGCGTGGCAGTAAAGTTCAAACTGCGGTCCTCGAAAATATTTTATGGCATAAAATGGGATATCAAAATAATAATTTAAAAATTTGATTAATTAAATTATTTTTTCCTGGAACAAATATTTCATAACAAAATTGACTGTTCTTCTATTTCAAAATAACATTTTCTATAATTCCAAAAATAATCCGAAAAATAATAAATGTAACTTCAGTAGATTAATTCTCAAAAATAACAATTTAGAATTTTCTAATAATCAGCCTAACTTGACTGTGCGAAGATTGCCAACAAAATTCCTTAAAAATACATTTTGGGATTAAAAGACATAAAACGAATAATAAGCATAGTCAGTAGCTAAAGATTTCCATTCGCGTATTCAACAACTTCGTCATTAGTGACCGACTCAGTATGAAATCTGAACTGAGTTTCCCTGTTCTTTTTTTGAAGAAGAATAAACTCTTTCATTCTCAATTTGAAAGAAGTCGACAATAACTGCGAATTTCTGCATTTAAAACTAAAGCTTCCACACCAGGGACCACACTTTGAACCCGCCTCGATCCCAAAAATAGTCGCACCCTTCATAAAATACTTTCTTATTTTAGTAAAGTCCCATTTGTAGATTACTGTAGGCTGGGAAAACGATTTGAGCAGAATCGAATTATTGTTTATAACCAACATGTATTTTCCCAATAAGTTCAGACGTTCGGTGATCTCCGAAGAGATGATAGTGACAGGATATTCTTCTAAATATGACTAAAATGAATTGTTGCCTTCGGGAAGTTGTTCGCGTTGGGGACCGGGGATATTTTCGTAGGGAATTGGACAAAATTGGTTTTGGATTAGATTATAAAACCACTGGACACATGTCTTGGAGTCCATAGCCTTCATGTGAATTTGACGTCCGTCTTGGAATAGAATCGAAAATTTGTTGCTTGGTTCGGGGAATCCGAATATTTCACAATCGACGACATTCTTGGACTCAAAAATTGTTGCAATGTCCAAATCTATTGCACTTCCGTGACAGATGATCAGCCGAGACTGTTTCCGTGACTCCAAATCTTCGACGAGTGCACAGCGACTACGGAACCACTGGAAAATATATGGGGAAATCTTTCTACCGTTTCATCAGAGGAGTCGCTCGATTTAATGAGAGTATCGAGGCTGTCTTCTAACTTGTAAGATTCCATCTTTAACCCGATTATGTTTATGAATTAATTATTTTATTGCTAAATTAATATTTATAATAAATAAATTATTTATAAAATTAATTAAATTATTTATTTTAAAAAATTATTCTATTAATGAGTTTTGAATAAAAATATAATTTTTTAATTTTTTTTTGATTTTAATGAATATTTATCTATTTTAATTTATTTATTAATAAATAATAAACATTTTTTAATTAAATTTAAATTCAACTTCACATTCCGTTTAGGTGATAAAAATCATGGCAAAAGGCAAAAACAAAGTTCTTTAAAAAATGCATCGAGCTCTTCGGATAAGCCAAAAGAAAAGAAGTTTACTTCCGTGAAGGTTTAAATATCCCTGAAATTCTCAAGGTTCGCCACATTCTGTGCGAAAAATACACAAAAATAGCCGAAGCCCTCACTAGGCTAAAAGGAGGCGAAAACTTTGGGAAAATTGCTGAGGAATTTAGTGAGGACAAAGCTCGTCACGGGGTTGTAAAGTGACACGTGGAATGGTAGGGAGATTTGGGGTGGATGGCGAAAGGGTCGATGGTCCTCGAGTTCCAGGAGGCTGCATTCGGACTTGCAAAAAGTAAGGTGGATTCCCCAATATTCACGGATCCACCAATCAGGACTCAGTTTGGGTACCACATTATTATGGTCGAAGATAAAAAATGACTAAAAATGTTTTTTTTTTTTCATGTTGTACAATATTTTGTCATGTTAGATTTTGATATCAGTTTTGTGAAATTTAATCTCATGACTGAAAATAGTCTTTTTTGTAACCAACGGGTGTTGCATTTTTTATTCTAACTATGTGACTTTTTGATAATAGACTTCTTAATAATATTTGTCACGAAAAAACCAACAGACCGATGTTGTTTCTTTGATGTCTGTTAAGATGTTTCTTTTTATGTCAGCTTTGAATGCTAACCAAATATTTTTAATTGGGTTGAGAATAGGGCTATAGGACGCAATCTTTAAACTATAGGGACGCAATAATATCCGATGAATTACTTTTTTGACAATTTATTTAATTCCTGAATGGCATGGAGCATTGTCTACTACCTCAATAATTATTTTTTGTATACTTTACTTTTAGTAAAACCCACTTTAAACTTGAAATGGTATAGGTGTCGGAAAAATAGAACTTTAATTGAAAACGTATCTGGTAAGACCGGTTCTTTTATGAGAAAGCGAAGTTTATGGTCATTCTAAGGATTATGTTTGTAATCTTGAGAACTTAAATAAATAAAAAAATTTCTCCTCACATCAACTCGATTATTTTATAACATGTTATTACTCGATTATTTTATCCTCGTTGAATTATCGTGCTTCCGCCGGTCTCTAAAAATCCCTCTCCGAATTCCTAAATCTGCCCGCATACAAGCAGCCATGTGCCTGTCAACTGTTATCAACGATACGCTTCTGTTGGACACTTGGGAAGCATGGACCCGCTTCATCAGCTTTGCCCCTCTGACCCTCGGGACTCAAATTCGCACTGAAAAAAACCCACAACCTCTCTCCTCACGAATCAAACAGAACATCAGCGAAATCTTCTCTCTACCAAAGACTTCTCCCGCAAACTTGTCCTTCACACAACCCACGAAGAATGACAACAAGTACCCCAACCTGGACTACAATTCCGGGCGGAACTTGAGCGAACGTGTCAGTAGCAAGCTGGCTGAAGGCGACATCCGAGCTGCTATCCGCACTGTCATGAACGACGACACGGTCTTACTTCCAACTCCCGACGTTCTCGACAAGCTGAAAACCAAACATCCAGACCCTCCTGTCGACCTCCGACCCCTTGAACGCCCAAGAGACACTCCAGTTCTAACTCTGACAAACGAGGAAATCAAACGCTCAATTCAATCTTTCGGGAAAAGCAGCTGTGGGGGCCTAGACGGACTACGCCCAGGGCACCTAAAAGACCTTATTTCTCAAACGACAGCCGAGGCAGGCCAAACTCTACTCACCGCCATCACCACACTTATAAACCGGTTGCTGAGCGGGAACATCCCGAATTTTGCTACGAAGCTACTTTTCTCGTCTCATCTACTGGCATTCAGAAAAAAAGGACGGCGGTATTCGTCCGATCGCTGTTGGCAACCTGTTCCGCCGGCTTGCCGCTAAAGCTGCCGCACGACACGTCAGTCTAAGCCTCAGCGCCGAACTAGCTCCACTTCAACTGGAAGTCGGGATCCCAAACGGCTGTGAAGCTGCCGTACACGCGGCCCGAACTCTCTTTCTTTCAAAGGACGCCCTATTCCATTGTCACGTGGCTGTTAAACTCGATTTGCGTAATGCCTTCAACAGCGTCAGGAGGGACCGTATAATGGAGGTATGCGTCGAGAGGGCTCCGGAGATTTCCCAGCTTGTCTTCCTCTCGTACGGGGAAGACACCTCACTTATCTTTGGGGATAAAGTCATCCGTTCTCGGACAGGAGTCCAACAAGGCGACCCTCTTGGACCATTACTATTCGCCTTAGCAATCGACGAGGCTGTAAGATGAATCCTCTCACCATTCAATTTATGGTACCTGGACGACGCCACCATTGGCGGCTCTGTGGAATCCATCACCGAGGACCTATCCCGCCTAATCCCTTCTCTGCGCAACCTTGGCCTAGAAGTTAACGTGGATAAATCGGAACTCCTAAACCTCAACTACCCTGAGGCGGATTTTCCGAATGTCAATATGATAATCCAAGGCTTCATCACTGGTGCACAAATAACCCAGCCATCAGAAGCAACCTTTCTTGGATGCCCTCTAAGCCCATCTGGCCTAAAGGCCCATCTGGCGAAGAAGGACATGGAATTCCGTAACCTCACAAGCAGTCTCTTGGAGTTAGACTCGCACATCGCTTTCTTCCTCATGAAAAACAGTATACATATGCCGAAACTTCTGTACACGCTCCGCTGCCTGCCATGCTACTCACATTCTATCTTACTTGGAAAAATCACTGAAATCCTGCACGGAAGCAGTTCTGAACATTTCCTTTGACGAAATCGGTTGGACTCAAGCGAAACTTCCCGTCAGGTTCGGAGGGTCGCTCTTCGGCTCCGGCGGCAGGAGAGGGGTGAAGGCCTTTCACGTCCACCGTACCTCCGCATCGACAGGGATGAGGGGCGCAGACATCGAGCCCCAGCCGAAGAGCGACCCCGATACGCAGTGTTTCGTTGTCTAATAGGGAACCCGTCGATGACGTTGGGTAAGTGTCGAGCCAGGATCCACTATGCTCGTGTGCTGCAGAAAGCAGGCAGTCTTGGCAGTGTGGTCCAAGGCCGGTCGGGCCGCGTGTACGGCAGCTTCACAGCCGTTTGGAATCCCGACTCCCAGTTGAAAAGGAGCTAGTTCGGAACTTAGGCGGGGACATACGATCCTCGAGGCCAATTTAGCAGTCAGGCGGCGGAAATAATTTCCAACAGCTATGGGACGGATTCCGCCGTCCTTCTTCCGGAATGCAAGTAGATGTGCTGAGAAAGCATGTCCCTCGCACAGTAGGGGATATCCCCATTCAGAATCTTTCCGACTAAAGCGGCTATAGCGGATATCAGAGAGTTGTCTGCCTCGCCAGTTGAGGGAGAGGTGAGGTTCTTGATGTGGCCCGGGCGGAGGCCATCAAGTCCGCCGCAGCTGCTTTTGCCAAAAGATTGAACTGAGAACTTAATTTCATCTTCTGATGGGTTGAGCGTGCAAGACACAGATGGGCGAGTAAGCCTATTTTTTGATGATTGGCCCTGATATTGGAAAATTTTGCAAGCCTTGATTTAGTGAACATCGCCTTTTAAAACATTTAATAATTCATATTGTTCAATGTTTAAACTGATTGTGTCATTAAAATCAGCAATAGATTTTTCATCAATGCTTTCCAAATAAGAAACATTGATCCCAATTATTTTAACACATCTATCTATCCATTATTTATTCGCTTCTCCCTAATATCAAGGCTGTACATCCTCTGATCTTATTGTCCTTGGCTCCCCAATCTTTTCCTCGGCTATCCCTTCCTTCCTGGAGCTTAAGCTCACAAAAATACAAGAATCTATAGCCACACTTAAAACAGTCGACGCACATGCTGCCTTCTTCCTGATCAAAAATTTCCTTGCTTTCCCCCGGTTACAATTTTTCTTACAGTCCGCCCCTTGTCACCGCCATCATTGTGCTCTTCAGCACTTCGATCTTTTGCTAAGAAACTCAATCTCGGCTAATACTAATGTCAATTTGATGATGCCGGGTGGCAACAAGCGATCCTGCCAGTCCGTCTCGGCGGACTAGGTCTGCAAGCTCCTTCTGTTTTGGCTCCCCTTTCTACCTTTCTTCGTCATACCGCTGTAGTCCGCTTGTCCTTAGGATTCTTTCTCCCCATTCCGAATCCGTCCTGGACCAAGAGCTTTCTCATGGTATCGAAGTTTGGTCTTCCCGTGGCTTCGACATTCCTTGCTATCCCTGCTATACAAAGGCGTGGACGGAAACAATGTTTCTTCAGTTATACAATTCGTTATTATCCTCCTGTGATCAACACCGGCGCGCTTGTCTTTTGGCCGCATCCTCCGAATGGAGTGGCGCTTGGCTCAACGCATACCCTTCCGGAAATACGGGAACCCTGCTGGACCCAAAAAGTGTGCAGATTGGCATTTCTCTTAGACTTGGTCTGGACATCTGCTTTCCACACACTTGCCGCTGTGGTTCTGTCGTAGATCGGAAAGGTCTCCATCCACTTTCCTTTCGCAAAAGCCCTGGCCGGATTCCCAGGCATTCTGAATTAAATTCCGTAGTAAAACATGCACTTGAAGCAGCCGGATTTCCCTGTCAGCTGGAGCCTCCTGGCCTTCTAAGGGAGGATGGTAAGAGACCTGACGGGGTCTCACTCTTTCCCTACAAGAACGGGAAAGCAATCGTCTGGGATGCGACATGCTCTGATACTTTCGCATCATCATGTCTTTCCTTGTCGGCGGTCGAGGCTGGCTCAGCAGCCAAGAGGGCGGAGACGAAGAAGGCATCTAAGTACGCCTCCCTGATGGACCGTTTCATCTTCGAACCGGTGTCAGTGGAAACTTCCGGTGTACTTGGCCCGTCTACTCTCCGTTTCCTCTCGAAGATCGGAAGGTCATTGGAAGGGCAAGGAACGACCCCCGTGAACTGATGTGGCTTTTTGAGCGCATCTCTCTCGCAGTTCTAAGGGGGAACTGTTCCTCGATCCTCCTCTCGGCTGCGGTTCCGCCTCTTAATTAGTGATTTCTTTACCTTATAAACTGTCATCTAGTAAAAAAAAAAAAAAAAAAAAATGTTTAGTACTAAATTTTTAAACAACAATTTTGACAAAAACAGGAAAATATCACACTATAATAATAGGTGTTAGGCCAATTGCCACATACTAAAAAAAGTGAAAAATGTTATAAATGAATAAAAAAGAATTAATATAGTTCTGGTGGAGGTTGCTGATTTTTCTTAATTTTTGAGTGAGCCATCAAATTCCTTATGTCGAGAAGGACGTCCTTAATCCCAGACTTTCTGTTCCAATTCCTCAAGGTGGGGACCTCACTAGTAATAACCTGACTAATATAATCAGTTCTAACTTCCCCCGTCTCCATCCTTACACATTTCAAATTGATTTTTGTACGGAATTTGACCAGAGGCGGTTTCTGAGGGTATTTAGACCCACATTCGATGGCCAGGGAGTACGTGTTGTCCTCGTAGGCAGACTTGGGAGTCCAATAAGTAGGAAAAACCTTGAAAGGGCCCATGATGATCCCATTCCAGTGGGTCAGGGTCGTGTCAGAACTGTCACAAAGTCCCCAACTAATTGTTCCATCTCCAAAACCTTTTTCAGAAAGTTCAAGTTCGTCCAAAAGCTTAAAATTCCGAGGTACCTCTGAAAATATGTCAGCATTAGGACTACCAATTGTGCCAAGATTTGATCTCATATGAGACAATGAGAACGTACCAACAAGAAACAAATTATTTATACAATTTATTATAAATTAAAAAGTATATTTAAATTAAAGAATATTTAATCCAAAAATCATCTTTAATTATATCACAATTAAGTTCCACAATATTATCCCCATCTTTAACCAAGACAGTCCCCTTCCTATACAAGAGTGGCACATCGTTGTAGTTAATCCCAAAATCCGTGAACAAAATCTCATTCTTATCCCTGGCCAATGTCCCCTACAACTTAAAAATGTCCCCCCACTCGAAGGACCTCTTCACTCTCCCTTCTACTTTTCCCGCCTTGTTGAACCAAGGCCCAGAAGGCAGTGTTATATAAATTATTAATGTGGCCTAACAGTCAGTATATAACACAACAGTCGGCCTGCCTCCAGGAAAAGTAGTCCCGCACATTGGCACACGTGGGCAGGCAGATCAGGCGGCAGTCAAAGACGGGGGGACGAAGGAGGGTCGCCACCCCGAAATATTCAGGCCAGTAAAAGACGTAGGCCGAACTGAGTGCACTTACCAAAGTAGAAATTATTTTACTATTTTTTTAATATTATTTTACTATTTTTTAAATAAATAAATAAATAATAAAAAACCATTTTCTTCGCTGGAAAAGCTGACAATTTCGGTTGAAGAGAAAACTGAATTCGTCGCTCTGTCCATAAGCGAGGACAATATCTTTGAAGAGGTCGAAGAGGGAGGCTGAGGCACGTGACAATAGGGCGAGGGCACGTGGGTCGTTGGGCTTCTGGAAGTTGTGGTCTTCGGAAAATCTGTTTTTTATATGTTTTTGAGGACCTGTGGAAGGACTTGCCGTCTATTCGGGCTACTATGTAGGTGTTGTATAGACATTTGGGATCTTCTTCGAATTTTTTAACATATTCATATTTGGAACCAGCCATGCACCACAAGAACTTGAAAATTTAAATTTTGAAAATGTAATAAAATATTTAAATTTGTAATGTTGTGTGCACGGAATTTATTATCTAACAATTTAATAATTTCCCTCAATACAATAGCACAAAAATCAAAAATTAAATATCCATTCATCAAAGATAATGAAATTGAAATTAAAAAAATAAAAAGTTCTGGTCCTGGAGGACAGAACGTAAACCGACGGAACACCTGCTGTTTTATAAAGCACAAGGACACCGGAATCACAACCAAGGTTTATTTTTATACCAAAAAACTCGTTTTAGTGTCAAATATCGAGAAGTGCTTCTTTGAATTTAAAACAGGCCAAATATTTGTTGGCTGAAAAGTTGGATAATTTAAAAAATGGCCCTCAAAGTCTCAAAAATATCGAATATCTTGAAAAAATTGAATTTAAAAGACTTAAGAAAGAGCGTAGTCATGAGAGAAGAACGCTTTTAAAGTCATACAAGACACTTATTGACAACCCAAGCTGAATGACGTCACTAGAATGTTCTAGAACTTTTCATAAGTGGTTAACCAAACAATTATTTGTTTATTAAATAATGAATAAGTAAAACCATAAAAATACTTAGTCCAATGGGAACCCAGGTTTAATGACGTCACTGGAATGTTCTAGAACCACCAGTGAATGTTGAAAAAATTTATTAAAGTTAAAAGTAATTTTGTGGTTAAATATAAACAAAAACATTGAAATTAAGCTGATTTTTTTAGCGTGGTTTATGATTCTATTTATGGTTTCAAGAATCTTCGTTTACTAAATTAATTGGCTCAAATAATGAAATAAAGGCCAATTTGTCATATAATTTTGGGAAACAATTCCTTCTCTACTTATGCACCACAAAGAGTCTGTATGCTTAGAAAATTGTTGCTCACATTAATATTTTAAATTAAAATAACGAAATTCACATCCAAAGCTTTAATGGTTTAATCCAAGATAAATCGAGATTAGAAGCATCTGTAAATTCTAATTTGTATCAAATAGTCTCAATAATTATTGCAAAAAAGTTGCACATAATTTTGGGGAAAAGTTAATTAAACCGGCGGCTAATTACTTCTTATTTTTAGGTGTCAGATGGCGAAAGAAGTCCCCATTTTGAGTAAAACTGCATTGGAATTAATACTTGCAATCCCAACTACTTATCCCTGTGAAGTGTCCTGTCTGACTTTTCTAAAAACAAAATATAGAAATAGACCACGGGATGATATGTGAGTAGTTTTGTCGACCATAGAGCCTGACATAAGTAAAATTATTCACAACAAACAAGATCAGAAATCTCACTGAACTATTTTGATAATTTTCATGTTATTTTTATATAATAAATATTCGAACATGTCTAAACCTGCCCCTGACGAGCCTAACCAAACAATTATTTGTTTATTAAAAAATGAATAAAAGGATTAATTTATAAATTCCAATCCCTCATACTTCGAATCAGCAAATTTAGTCTCTTGGTGCAAAATATTTCCCACCAAGTCAAAAATAAGAAAATACGAAGCCAAAACTCCCGCCATTTCCTCAGTCTTGACAGCCATAATAACCCTGTCCTCAGAATCCGGCAAAAAACGGAAAGCAGAGAAGCCCCTCGTGCGACACAAATCCCCCACAATCACCACATCAACCCTCTCAAAGTCCTCATCCGCAATCAACAAATAATTCCCGCCATTCGATGCTTCTCCCCCCTGCAAATACCCCTCCATACTCACAGCACGTGGCAGAAAAAACCAGTGATTGTGCACTTTACTCCACACAACTGCCTCATGAATCACAAACCCAGGATGTTCAATCAAAAGGCGCGAACTCAAAGCCAAATATTTTTCCCGCCAATCGACGTGGTGCACTTGTCCATTTTTATTAACAATTTTAATCCACATTGGGAACGAATTTAAAATTGTCCCTGTCGAGTCAGTGAAGACCTTTCCGTACCCACCGACGTAGAGGAGCCCGTTTTTGACAGTGGACCACTCCCCCTTGAAGGCTGTGGATAAGCCATAGGGGACTTACGGGCAGGGGAAGACCCGTCTCCGTCAGTCAGTTTGACCCAGACAGCCACAGTGCTATTTTCGGGGAAGATTTGGTAGATAATTCCTGTTTTGTCGTCGATGGCCAGGAGTTTTCCGTGGAAGGTGATCAGGTCGGAAAGTTCCATTCCACGGTTTCTGTGGAGGATTTTTGAACATAGTTTTTGTGGGGAATTTTTAAAGTTGATTGAAAAAAGTTGGGATTTTGTATCCCAGATTAATATTCCTTCGAGGAATTCGCTGCATGCAGACTGGCCTGGAAGGATTTGGATGTCTCTGTCAGAAACCATGGCTAGTTTTATACGAATTCGACGTTTGTAGGGGATATTGGTCCATAGTTTGTATAATATTAAAGAAATAAGTACTATAAAGAGCATCAATAGGTTCCTCATTTGATGGTACACAAGAACATTATTTTTAAATTATTTATTTAATAAATATATATTTTGTTAAAAATAATAATTTAAAATTATTAAGAAATATTGAAACATGAAAATATTTTAAATTTTAAAATTATGACGGCCATGGGTGGATTCCACCAGACTGTTGGCTTGGAGATAAATTAGAATTTATTTTGAGCCATAAATAATATGAAAAGTCTTATTTGTCATTTCAAACACAAGTGAAGATCCACAAGAATATATTTAATTTTGAAAACATAGGTTTGCCACATTAATAAGTAAAAACCAGCGATCCATTCAAAACAAATATTACTAATATTATCAAAAAACAACGTATAGCAATAACAAACAATAAATTTTTAAAAAAACGTCGACAACCGGTATAGGCAAAAAAGTCAATTACAGGTGATGAGATTGTATACTTCATGCATAAAAATCATCTTTTAAACTTCTTTATTAGACAAAGAAATAACAATTTGAATAACAGAAAGAATATTTGAGAATTCATGACTAAAAATACAACGTTGGTACAGAAGGTCGTTTCGTGTGTTGGCACGTGTAGGAATATAACTCTTTTCTGTTTGTCACTACGGAATGTGCTAAAATAATAATAATCATATCGGATAGAACAAATACAACATGGTCATGTCTATTTAAAATAATTTTATGTTTTTTTCGGTTTTATTCCACAATTGATAAATTCATAATCAAAATAACAACGTCAGGAAGTAAGCGGCCAAGCTCGATTTGCGAGCGCATTTTATGTTTATTGTATAATTCGAGAAGTGAAGGATAGCTAATAGTTCCCACAGAATCACCACTGATCCTCAAGAACAGTCATGACGTCTTTTTCTTTCCGAGTGTAGGTAGTCAATCAAGGATATTTGTTTTCTTGGCAAACACAAACAAAGTGAATTTATCTCACTATTTTATTTAGATAAAAGGCAGTTGAGTGTGAGTAGGCAAAGTGGGAGATAGAATATAAAGAGAGAAGCGTAAACAACATTGATATGATTATATTGGGCTAAATTGAAAATTCCAGACTATCCATTAGAATACAGGGACACGCACCAATCAGTTTCTCATTCAGAAAATAATCAAATGAGACATAGAGTTAGCCACGATAATCTTAGGTGATTTTAGAATTTGATCGAAAGGCAAAGTATAGAAAAAAACTTCAAGAGTTGGGGATTCCGAGAACAACTTTGGGTTGGCGGTAAGCACACAGAAAGAACGGGAGACCGGCGAACCCAATTTCAGAGGGATCTAGTAAAAAAGGTAAAAATATCATCCGAAAAAGACTTAAATTATTACTTTCTGAAGAAAATAAATTATAAATTATAATTTTACTTTAAATTATTATTAGAAATGTTAAAACAGAAATTATTTAAATTTAGTTATATCATAATCTATTTAAATAACTGTAAATATAATGGCAAACCAAATATGTTATAATATTATATTTTGTACTATTGTTACTATCGACATCGTTAATAAAGTAATTAGTTATTCCAATTTTAAATGGCATATATTTTGAGCATCATTTTTCACCTTTTGAAAATGATGAACAGAAATTAATTATTTTGATATAATCATTGTTTCTCTTAAACCACAAATATTTGAATTTACTGGGGCTCCCATTGTACTTTAGAAATAATTAATAACCAAAATGGAAACCAAAAATGAAAATCCCCAAAACAAAACGAACCTTCATCTCGACAGTCTTATCGAAGAATATTCAAAATTGTGCAAATCTCATGCAGCAGAACGAGACACGTGGATGCAAGAACTTTCAAAATTATCTGAGGAAAGTTCTAGAAAACAGTAAAAATTAAATCAGTGTTTATTTTAGGCAAGAACTGAATGAATTAGAACTGAAATGTACTTGTTTGAATATGCTGGAAGAATCACTAGAAAAAACAAAACAAGAATTGTCCCAAAGAGATTTCGCGTTTAGAGACCAACGAGAAAAATTTTTGAGTCTACAAAAAGTATTTTAATAAAAAAATACAAGAATTTTACAATTGGAAATGAAGATACGGTTGCCTTTCTACAGGAAGAAAACACAATTTTACTTCAAGAACAAACAAACATGAAATCACAACTCGAAAACAAGGACCGAGAAATAAATTCACTTCGCATACAAGTTGAGACTGTTTTTTAATCAACAAACATGATAGATTGCTAAAAACGAACAAAAAATCAAAGAATTAGAAGCTTTAAATCAGAAATATATCCACGATTACGAATTTATGTATTCCACATCTAAAAACTATTCCAACGCTCTCGAGAACTTGCAGGACTCAAAAATTGCTCTTTACACTACGCTCTCTCCACTGTTTGCAACTGCAGACGACAATCGTCTGGAGACCTCCGAAAACTTGGTTAGACAACAAAAATCTGATTCGGACGTAAAAATAAACATTGATAACCGTTTGATTGATTATAAAACAACTTTATTTAGACACGAGTTTATCTGAGGATGAGAACTTGGAAAATCAAAAAATAGAAGAAATCGATTTTCCAATCAAGTTTAAACATGGACTTAAAAAATCGATTTTAGAGATTTCGAGAAATTTGAACAACCTGAACATGAGATGTCCTATCAGTCCGAACCTGTATTTTACATAGCTCTTAAAATCTTTAGTGCACTGCAGAAGGTGTTCCTGGAATTGTTATTGAATGTGAGTTGGACAGTTTGGGTGAACTTGGTCCTGAAAATATAGGAGAGACTTTCGAAAACTTGAAACCAGAAGTTTGAATCGTCAAATGTTATGATTTTCAGAATTCTGGAATCAGAAAGGCTAAAAAAGTGACATTTGATTCAGAATCTACGGACGACGAGACTGTCCGACTCGAGGCGGTCATCCGGGGCAAGGATATGGTCAATGACGCTTTAAAAACACAAATTCGAGAATTGGAAAAAAAATTATCAAAATATCCCGAAAGACAAACAGAAATACAAAATGTAATATTGTTGTATTAAAAAATAGAATTTCGACAATTTTTCGGACCAAGTTATGACTGAAGAAATACAAACCGCAAATAAACCAGAAAAAGACTATTTCAACGTTGAAAATGAAATCAATGAAGAAATCATTCTTCAAGTCCAACAACCAAGAAATTATTTCTTCTGAAGAACATCAAGAATTGGTAGATGACCTGTCTAATCGACTTTACTTAACTCAAATGGAACTCCAAGTATGTCTAGATATATAATTGGTAGAATTTGAAAGACGACTATGCCGACGCTTTGTATATGATTTCTGATTTGAATGCTCAAACTGAAATCTCAGAGTCTAATTGGCAGGCAAGAATGACAGATTTGAAGGAAAATATGCTTTTTTATGAACAGGAGATTAATGTAAAATAAAAACTAATATTTTTAGAATCTGAAGGATTGTATTCAAAAAAATAATGATATATATAATGACAAAATTAACGAAAAAGAACAAGAAAATCAAGTAAAATTATACTTGTGTGATTATTAAGAATATTCTTGAACAATGTTCAATCCTTAAAAGAGAATTAAACGAATTGATAAAAAGAAACAAATTTGAGAACGAGGAGATTGCGAATGAAAAGGACTCCCAGATTAGAGTAGACAAATTGAATCAAATTTAGGAATTGCAAACCGCTTTTTCCAGCGCAAAAGAAATCACAGAAAAATTGGAAATAGAAAAAAATGAAAATCAAGTAAAATAACAAAGCTTATTTTATTAGAAACTAAAGTATCATATTGACGCAATCATGACAAATTACAACAACGTCAAAATTCTAAACGAATCTCTTAGTTGTGAAGTAATGAACTTGAAACAAGAACTCAACAACAAAACTGAAAAACTTGAAGTACTTCATTTTTTACTATTTTTTAAGGAATTACAAAAATTGGAAAATTCTGATATGAGAACAAATAAAGAGGAGTTGAATTTGAGTATTCGTAGGTTTATTGGATTTTAGACTGCCAGGAATTTAACGGACAGTTGGACGGGCTAATCGTGTCTCAGAGGGAAATGAAGAACGAGTTAGTTGACTTAAAAAACAAATTAAAGTTCAAAAATGAAGAAATATATGTATTTTTTGCATAGAAACTGAATTTTAGGATTTATGTCAAATGTCAGGATTTTTAGACAGCGAATCTGAAAAACTTGCCAAATCAAGGAGCCTTCTTCAGGAAGAAATAATCAAAGTTCAAAATGAAATCGAAAACAGCCAAACTCGATTTGAAATAACCAGAAAAGATTTTACAAGCGCAGGAGAAAACAAATACAACTTTGAAAACGAACCATCTCTCCAAGCAAATTTTGTAAACGAAACACCCTGTAAAGAAGCGATTCGCAATCAGGACTATTTGGTGAGTTTTTTGGGAGGTTGAGATGTTAGAACGTCTCAAATGAGCTGAACTTGGCTAAAAACGAATTGAAAATATTGAAGGGAGAGGTTGATTCACAAGAATTAAAATGTGGCAAATATGAGATTATTTTGAAAGAAAAAGAAGCAAAAATAATCGTTTTTTATTTAATAATAGTTTTAAAGGCTTTGGAAAATGAAATATCTCGTATGGGCGAAAAACTAAAAGCCGAGACAAAACTCAAAGTACTGGAATCGGAAAAATTAAATCGTAAAAGTAATCAAAATGAAGTAGAAGTTTTTATTTTTATTATTTAAGGATTTGCAAAAATACTTGAAAGTACTCATGAAAGATTCTGATAACCTAAAAATGTCTTTGGAATCTAAAAATTATGAGATCAAAAATTTGGAATCAGAATTGGAAGAGAAAAACAAGAAAATGAAAGTAATTTTAGTTATTTTTATTTAAAGGAGTTTGACACCCTCAAAGCCTCTAATTACATGTTGGAGGAAGAAAAGTGTCGCCTTCAAACCAGTAAAAATAAAAATTTATTTTATTAAGCTTGCGATAACTTTAGCAGTCAACTGGATGGACTCATATCTTCCCACAAAACAATGAAATTAGAGTTGATTAGCTTAAAAAATGAACTCAACACAAAAAACGAGGAAATATATGTACAAAACGCTATAAAAATGTTTTAGAATTTATGCCAAATGTCAGGACTTTTGAATGACGAATCCGACAAGTTGACCACCTCAAAGGATCTCCTCAAGGACGAACTTGTTAAAGTCAGACAGGAAATTGAACTTAGCCGATTCCGTGGAAATAAAGAAATTCCAGAAGAAATAAACACGGATTTGACATTTGATCAAAATTTGGGTAGTTTTTTTTGTTTATCTTATGTTAGAAAATAATTGGTCAGCTTCAAAACCGCCCTTCCAAGCAATGTGGCTAAAGGACGAGAGCAGTGCTGTAATCAAGTATTTGGATGTTATATCTAAGTTGGAAGGGGACAACGAGGTTTGTTTTTAAGTTAGCTTGTTGTAGAAATTGAGATTTGATATTGAAAATGCGACTAATCAACATAAGGCATCTAGTTTTGTTGATTTGTTGTAGAAAAATGTTGATAATTTGAATAATCAAGTGCAAGATCTACAAAATATTGTGAAAAATAAAGAAAAGGAGGTCGAATTATTATCGAAACGTCAAAAAGAAACAGAATCGAGTGAAATGATTAGCATGAAGGGAGACGACCAGTCCATAATCGACAAGATTCTGAATCAGTCGACAGAATTTTTGAAGGGAAGTAAAAGGGTTTGGGCAGGGATTTGATTTTTTAGGAATCATTGGCAGGAAGCATTGGAATTTCACTTAATGAAGTTTTAATTTATCATATATAATTTTAGGGCAGTTTAAATAAAAAATTAAATATCTCTTTGGATAAGCCAATTATCATGGCTAGCTTAAATGATGGTAAACCTAAATCAAATGTGGCGGGAAAACAAAAAACTGGAAGCAACTTTGCTTATTCTACGAGGTATGTCTTTTTTATGTTTACTGATCAGTTTTTAAGAGAATTTACTAATTTAATTTCAGTTTGTTTGGCTAATACAAAAATTTTGTAATAATATTGAATTCAGAATTTATATTTTATTTAGACAGATATTTAATAAATATAATAAATTAAATAAGACGCGTGATATTGGTGATCTTTCTGGTACATCGTTGAGTTAAAATTCCAGATTCCCTCCAATAATTTTTTTTCCATTTGAAACAAAATAATTTACGTGACCCGGATTTGAATCAGATGCATTGTCTTTACATAATTTCTCATTATATTCAGATAAACATGTGTTTGTAAATGTACTATTTGATAAAATGTTAAATCGCATTGACTCGAATAGAACCTAAACTGTTATTATTCAATTATACCTCATTCCTTATTTCAAAATCATATTTTTGTGTACTCTCATTTTTTATTTATTCTTTTAAAATAAGATGAATTCATGCCTATTATTATAACACATTCCGTAGGAACATAAACAAAGTTATAATCCCACACGTGTCACAAGCGAAACAATCTTCTGGACCATCCTCGTCCATGCTTCTCTGTTGCGGACGAGATCCCGCAAAGATTATAGGTCGCCCCAAACTCGGCTCCCTACTTGGAGATAGTGAAGACATTTCTCGCAGAAAGATGCTACCACGGCTCTGAGCAGAATACGTAAAAAATGGCCCTCAGATCAAAGCTTTATAATGCATTCGTAAAGACTGTTCTACTATACAACTCGTCAACATGGGGGATCTCGGAGACTGAACTGAAGACTATAGGCTCTTTTCACCGTAAACAACTACGTCTCTTACACGGAATATACTGGCCATCAAAAATTAACAATCTATCTCTGTATAAACATTACGATGCTACCCCGTTGTCTCAAGAAATTGTTGGAGGCCGGTGGAAATTATTTGGCCATATTTTGCGAATGGACCCCAGAGCTCCGGCCAATCGGGCAATGAACGATTATTTCTCCGAAAATGGAGACAAATATCGTGGAAGACCTAGATCCACTCTTCCGGCAATTCTGGAAAGGGATCTCAAACTTCATGGCAAAAGTTTCAAAAACTGGGACGACCTGGAATTCATGCCTAGGGGAGTAAAATCAGAAATTTTATTATTCGTTTCTAAAAATAAATACATCATTTTACTTTCAAGTTCATCTTCTACAAACGAGACCTCATATTTTAATCTAAATTATAAATGAGCTTATAACTTGTATTTCATGAATCACACTGTTAATTCCAGAAATAATCCCAAACTTTTTGAAAAGGGTCTCATTGATCGCCGAGTAATGTGTCGTATTATAGGAAAAAGTAACTTTGTCTAAAAATTGTTGCCAATTTTTAGTTCTTTTTTTATCCAATAGTTTTGGCATAGCTCGTGTCAATGTTTGATTAAAGCGTTCAATTAAACCCTGATTTATTTCAAATTTTATAAAATTGTGACTGAGCATGAAACCTGAGTGTGCGTGTCGTAGGCTACAGGTTGCTGTGGATGGACTTGTAAACTGGTGTGGGAGTAGGGGTCTAAAGATGCGTGCGGACAAGTGCAGTGTTCTCAAAGTCTGTAAAAGGACGAGGGGTTACACTAATTACGCCCCTAGGTTATTGCTGAACGGGTCAGCAATTGCTCAGTTGATCGGATGACTTATTTGGGCATGCTCTTTAAGCCGTCCGGTAAGTTTGATGATCACATTGCACGTACGAAAATGCGTGCAATGCAGCGATTAGGCGCGTTGCGTGCTTTCCGGCTGCGGAGAGGTGCTTAGCTACGTGTGTTTAACGCCATAGTGTTACCCGTGTTGACCTATGGCGTACATGCCTGGCACTTCTGATTGTTTACGTTCTTCTGCGAGGACCGGGAGAAGTACGTTGACGCGCTCAAGAAAGTCAGAAGACGAGCCATCCGGCTAGCCCATGGCTTAGGATGGCGAGTAGAGCTCTCGGACACCCAGGAATTGTCCCTCAAAGGCTTCCCTAGGGTCTTAGAAAAGATAATGTCTGGGTGGCAGGTAAGGCGATAAGTCTTAGTGCCGAAGATAGCATTTTTTTCAACCAAGTCATTCAAAGAGCTATTACTCGATTTTTTGTAAGGACCATCTCCTTGTTTGTAAGAAACACAGGATAGTCTTTGTAAGGAACGCAGTGACAGTTTTGTTTTTGTCAGAAAATTACTGTTTTCCCAAGCCTTCTCTTTTTCAAAACGAAAGATCAGAGATTTGTCAGATTGTTTACGTTCTCACCGATCTGAAATTCAAAATCTTGAACGGTCAAAAATTTTAAAAACTAAATATTATTGATTTGAAGTTTGAAAAATAAACATAGGATTCAATTGTTTCAGCACACTTTCCATGTCAATTTAATTTTTTGGTGTAAAAAATGAGGCTTTTCCTTTTTATGCCCCGCAACCACTGAAGGTCGATTTGTTATCGAGTAGTCGCATTTATATGCTTTTTGTTGTTTTTGTTGTGATAGGCACGTTTGATTTTATGAATTTCTATCCATATGGCCATACGGCCACTTATTATTTACTATTAAATTACAAGTAAAGTGCTAATCACTGACAGTTTTAGTCTGCTACAATATTTTAATTTATTCGTCAATCTTTAGTTAATTCTTGCAAATGAGCTGTTTTATTTCCAATTCAGATTTTTCGTATTTATTAAACAAATTTATAATAATATTTACAAAATCGGTATTGTTCTTTTTTTTAGTTTTAATTCTATTAATTTATTTAGAGCTTTATGCTAGAGTGAACTCTTTTTCTATGCTGAAGATATTGTCATTGTTGCTAAAAACAGATTTTATGAAAACCCATCCAAAAGAGCACAAGGAATACTTTATTCATTAACTGTTTGGTTTAAACAACTACAGCCTGGCGGATTGCCAAACTGTTCCCCCGGATAACGGCGATCGAGAACCGTTGCAATAGCCAGTCTACCTCCCGAGGATGGTGGGTACAGACTAAAACTGACATTAATTAAAATGTTCTAGCAGACTAAAACTGACATCGATTAGCTTTTTTCTTGTAATTTAATAGTAAAGAATAAGTGGCCGCATGGCCATATGGATAGTGTTCTATAAACATGTCACAGCAAAAAGCATTTAAATGCGACCAGTCAAGTTGAAAGCGGCCTTCAGTGGTTGCGGGGCATAAAAAGGTAAAGCCTCTTTTTAAACACTAAAAATTCAATTTTTAAACTTCAAATTAATTATAATAACTAGGGCGATTCTATTAAGCTAAAAAATAAAAATTTTAACCAAAAACTAACTTTATTGACCTAAAAGCTAAAAAAAATTAACCAAAAAATTTAACTTAGTAACTAAACAATTTTTTAGTTAGAACTTGCAACTAATACTTTTTCTGTAAATATTTTATTGTCTAGTTTTTGTCAATTGTCTTTTTTATTCTAAAATTACCTATTTCGTTCCATTTTATAAAATTTGAACAGAAAGACTTTAAAATCTGAAAGTTATGAAATTTATTATATAATAATCGAATAGTTACATAACAATTAATATAAATTCAAGTATCGGTAGTTAAATACATCCTGTTAAATTTGAATATAGTTTTATCAACACAAGTTAATTTAAAATTCTCCAGGAGCCATCTCGTCTCCAGAGGATTGTGTGTTCTCAAGGTCTCGAGACGTCCAATACACTTGAGGAAGCACAACGACTCCTTTCCAATCAATCCCAGGGTTTCGACAGCAACCGGCCAGAGGAGTAACCAGTTTAGAGATTTAAAATTCTTTTATTAAAAAATCATTCGTAACATAATAACATTCTAAATATACATTGAAAGAACATAAGCTGCAAATACAATTCAAGGATTCATTTTCATAAATGAATCAATTTTTAATTTATCATATTAAAATCAAAAAAACGTATTTATTAATCAAATGTGACAAATTCAAAGAAACAAACAAACCATTCAAACAATATAATTTATTTGATATAATGTTCTCATAAAAAACGACATAATCCAACTTGTATTCCATCATTAATTTCAATTGAATAAATTATTTTTATATGAGTCAATAATTGTGTAGTATAAATTTGAAGGTAAATATTAAATCTGCAACAAATAAACAACAATCGGTATTAATAGGAGTATTAGCACCATCAGTATGCATAAATTGAGATCAACAAAACAAATTAATAACTGAATCACTATCGACAATCTCCTCATAGTTTTCCTTTATCGTATCTTCGTCCGCCTTATCTTCACTTTTTTTTGAATATTTATAGAATCCGATTTTCTTTTTAAATTAAATGAATATATTTGTGATGAGGTCGGCCAGAACAGTGAATTTTGTGATTGTAGTCTCCGTACAATTTTTCATGCATTTTTGATTAGTTTTTAGAGTGTTAATACGATTGATTTTTCATATGCTCCCAGTGCCTAATTTCAAATATGTCCAACATACCACAGAGTCTGGGATAGGATTAGTGCGTCTATTGTCGCTCATGTGGATAAACACGGGGAGATATTAGATGTCACGTGTGTATGTCGTGTGTGTATGGAATTGACAGTTCTCGCTAGAAACAGCAATCGAGCTTCTATGTAAATTATAAAAGTGAGTGTTGGCAACGGCAAAGGAAAGGAATGTCTGATAACTTTCGTAGCAGTTATTAAAATTGGTGTATTATTTGTATTGACGTTATAGAATGATGTAATTTTATTGAATTAATAAACAATGTCATTTTATGCAATTCAACAACATTAAAACTGCCAAATGATCCTGGAAAGTTTGTCGTTAATGCTAGAAATAATATTTTAAAAAATGCAATATAAAAAAAATTGATTCATGTTGACAAGATTTTCATTATTAAAAAAATTTGTGAATCGTCATAGCCTCAATCTATAAAAAATTAGCTACCGTTAATATGGACAAAAATCATCGATTCAACATACCTGCTAGTAAGATAGCTAAGCCAACCGAAAATTAGTTCTGATCTTGACAGCATTAAATAAGAATAATTATTTTACTACATAACTCGCTGTCTGTCCTCGTGGAATAAAACCAGAAACAACGCTAATCGTTACAATAAATATTTTTTATTTGAATGGTTTTTATATTAATCCAGCAAGAAAACAATAGTCCTTACCGAATGGAAAAAATGTATAATCGGAAATTCATCGCTTAACAGGCAAACAACTAAAAAAATACTCGGTATGAATATTAATTGAGGCAATTATTAGAAGACATTAAACTTTTAAATAGTTAATTAGTAAATTCCGAAAAACTGTCAAACGCAATCTTGATTTCTGTGTCAATTTCTTCAGCAATTCCGTACAAGTGTAAAAACCCATGAGGAAATCCGTCAATGACGCGAAGCTGAACATTGTGACCAATATCATAAAGACGCTTTGCCATAAAAATCGAATCATCCAACAATGAGTCATAACTCCCCACCTATTCTCGGTTATTAGGGCTTAATACAAATATTCTAACAGGAGGCAATGTCCTCAGTATTTCATCACTGAAATTAGCTGGAGAGACCCAAGGGTCGTTTCTAATGTCCTCGTCCAGAATTTTGGATGCAACGTCGCCTATCCAATACCCCAGATTGTATTTGGACAACATGGAATCGATAGTGTCCGAATCAAAACCAGAAAATTGAGGAACTCGCTGGTTTTCGGAACGAATATCAACCTTCAAATATGCTGCCAAATTTTCAATAAAAAGAACCAGAAATAGCAGCATAACTTGACGAAAATGAGACAACAAAATCAACAACTGAGAGAAAACGAGAAGGAGTTGCATTCAATGACAGTGAAAAGTAAGGATATGCCCAAAAAAGCACATCTGGCTTACGTAGACCTTCCATTATAGTTTTAGCCGCAACTGTCAACACCAAATTCGCACCCGCACTATCACCGAACATAATAATTTTTCGACCTCTAGTGCCTATATTTATTAATATAATTTAACATACCAAGAAATTTAAGATTTTCAAGGGCCCATTTGTAAGAATAGAAACATTGATCAATCGCCTTTGGGAATGGAGCCGTTGGAGCAAGCGAGTAGTCAACAGAAAGAATGGGCAAATTGGTAGCTCGACTTAACGCAGTCAAATATGTCTATAAATACGAAATAAGAGACCACCAAGTGACTGGCAGATGTATGGGCGATGAACCCTCCCCCATGGAAGTGAATTATTAAATCGTCAGAAATATTCTCCGACACACTTTCTTTATCAAAAAACTAATAAAATCACAACAAATAGAGAACATTGTAAGATATAAGTCGGACAGACACGGGATCCCCCTCAGGAGGGTGTATCAAAAATAGGTCATTGATTTTTGGGGAATGAAAACCATCGAACAATTTATTAAATGAAAGGCGATTCAAATTGTTAAGAAAAAACTTGAATAAGAACTAGAAATACAGTAAACAGTGGTTTTTCAGTTAAATTCCAAACATCAGTAACTGCCTGCAAGTTCACAAAATTATTAAAAAAAGCAATCTATGTGAATAAATGAATAAAAACAAATTTCGATCTGAGAAAATAGTCGGAGTTGGTCAATCTTGCAATGTCGAACATACTTGATAAAAAATTACCTTTCGTCGCCGTATTTTTGACTCGACAGGCCACAAAAAATGAAGCCAAGAGATTTAAAGGTTTGTGGAAGGCACTTGGAAACTCGAAAATTATCAATCAATATTACAAAAAATGCCATTTTTGAGCGAAAAAATACAGTTTGGTCAACTTGGTTTATCTTTTCGATTACTTGCTCCATTTGCCGAGGATTGGAGCTGCTTGTATTTGGAGACACAAGTAGGTCCATCACATCAGCCAGTTTTAGCATCTGTTCTAGAATATCAACGTGCTGACGTAGATTATTTGTTTGGGCTTTGCTGTTGTATTTTTCTGTGGATATTTCGACGGTTATGTCATAGATTGGTTTGATTGACTTATCCAAAATAGAGAAATAACTTCGAAGGCCATTGAAAGGAATTGATGGATGACAGTCAAATTGAGGAGCCTTTTCGTAAAGGTCAAAAAGTTTTTTTTCAAGTTCCGTATCAAAAAAAATATTTTGAAGACAAGTGGAAATATGATTTGGTACCCTTTCTAAATTTTTATCATCTTTTATGAATTCGCGAATGCGAGAGAATAACACAGCTGTATTTGAGGTCATTAAATGAGAACAGTATAAATTTAATTCTTATAATTTAATGTAATAAAAATTATGATAAAGTTAAATAAAAATAACTAATTCATATCAAATTAATAAAAGATGGAATTCTCAACTTTTACGTCATTTTTGTGAACTATTCTTATTATTTCTGCAAAAACTTCTTCATCCTAAGATTTTTAGAGTTGAGAGTCTTTCTGTTCATTTTTTAACCTCCTTTTATTGTCCTCGTCATGTCATTCGTTAAAGCGTCGTTCTTTGAATTCTTCATCAAATCATTGACCTCAATCTTGTAATGTCGAACAAATCATTGACCTCAATCTGCTGACAGTCATCTTTGTCATCCACCCACAGCTGTACTCAACTCGAATACTTTCTGGGATCTTTTTTATTAAACCGGTCTTTTGTAGAATTCTAAAAATAATCACTGATGAGCATTCGGTCACATTTTGTAGCCAAATAATCAATGTTTTTTACAATGTTGGAATGAGTGCACTTTAATTCGGTTTTTCGAAAAATAAGTTCCGATCTCGAACAAACGTAGCATTTCTTCACATATAAACCACCGGAAAGACTCAGTAAGCTTCACATTTGTATTCATTAGACAATTAATAAATCTTTCCACAATCTCTTCTTCAGACTTTTATAAAGAGACTTTCAGTTTAAAGAAATTTGAACGATTTTAGGATAAAGTTGCAAGTTTTTTAAAGTCTTTATTTTACGTCCTATTTCCTTAAAAAACCAAGTATTAAATTTAGTGTCAATCAAGTTAAACTGTTAAAAAACATTTTTTGCAGCAAAAATAAAATGGCTGTTTGCTCTGAATTGAAAATGCCGGAAATTCAACAAAATTCTCAACACAACAATCTTCTCAACAAAAGTTGCAAATACATTTCAAGGATTCATTTTCATAAATGAATCAATTTTGGATCAGTTTTTAGAGTGTTAATACGATTGATTTTTTTATATGCTCCCAGTGCCCAATTTTCAAACATGTCCAACATACTACAGAGTTTGGGATAAGATTAGTGCGTCTATTGTCGCTCATGTGGATAAACACGGCAAGATATTATATGTCACGTGTGTATGGAATGAATTGACAGTTCTCGCTGGAAACAGCAATCGAGCTTCTATGTAAATTACAAAAATGAGTGTTGGCAACAACGGAAGAAAGGAGTATCCAATTGATATTAGTCTATTATTAAAAGAAACAAAATTTAACTTAAGCTAGACTATTTAATTTAGATTCTCAGTCCCGCTTATTGGAATCTTTCTCCTCCTTTTAGGAGAAGAGCTTGCAACCAGTTCCTTCTCACTCTCCATCTCCCAGTCAGATAGATTTTCTATTTGTCTCACATCTTTCACCGGCGTGTCACGGCAGCATGCCACTTCTGCAAGCTGGTAAGCAGCAGAGGCGTATTCTTCGGCAGATACTCTCACTCCATGTCTGTGTTCAACTACCATGCTTTCTAGAGTCCTTTTTAAAACGACAGATTGAATATAAGTTCTTGTGGCTTTTTCGATCGATAATTTGTCCATATAGTTTTTGAAATATCTCGAAACAACACCGTCCCAGGTCAAGACAACCGGGATAATCTTTACCTTTGCATCATAAAGTATCGAAAGTTCGTTTGCGAGCAGATCATATTTACGAAATTTCTCGATTTCGACTTGTTTGAGGCGATCTTGTGACGTGATGCCAACTTCAATTAAGGTTATCTCTTGTTTGGTTTTGTCATACACGAAGATATCTGGTTTGTTGGATTGAACTTTAGTTTCCGTCATGATTGACATATCGACTCTGATTTCAACATTCTGCGTCGATAATATGGACTGAACAGAATGAGTCTTTAATTTGCTTCCTCTCTTAATACCGTAGGTTCGACACAAATGAAGGTGAATGCACTTCACAACTTCATTGTGTCTCCGCAGATAATCACTGTTTAACATCTTTCCACACTGCGTAGCCAAATGATCAACTGTTTTCTTGCATTTTTTGCAGTGACTGCATAAAGATCCCATGGATGTGAAGAACAAATTCCTATCCTGCAAGAGACAGTACAATGCTTCACTCCGTGGACCATTATTTCCTTTAGATAACCACTCTGAGGATGTGGCTAGATCAACATTTTGTTCGTCCATGCATTTGAATAGAACCGAATGTAGCATTTTACAATTGATGTTCTTAAGCAAATATTTTCTTTGAGCATCTTTGATAAATTCAACACCCAAATTCTCCATGTCGAGAATTGCATACTTGGAGGCGAGAAATCCTGCAATTGTGGCCATATGCCATTTATTTATTTGTATCACACGCAGGATTCCCGATCTCCGTAAGCATACTGTCGACTGTCTTTCTAAACTTTTCATGAACTGGAAAAGTATCAGTTCACTTCTGAAAGAGACTGAAGCAAGTCCTCTCCCAAGAGATTTCCGATTTAAATATAACCTCTCTTTATTTGCAGGTTTGAGATGGAGTCTGAGAGTCGTAAGAAGTTGTCGTATTTGACGGTCAATACAATCAAATTCATGAGGTTCAATATTAATGAGTCCAATGTAATAATTATATAGAGAAATGGCATGTTCATTTATAGCGTGGAATAAATTTACCGCATTTAATTTCGTCTTTGAAAGCATGGTTATCCTTTCCTTTACATTTCCAAGGATAGAATCCATTACTTTACTCTTAAGAACATTACTTCCTGCATCTTCAAGTACACCCAAGTAGCGATATCCTTTGACTCCTTCCAAAGTCTCACAACAAGATAAAGATTTGACATTTGATGCAGACTTTTCTGAATTCATCTCCAAGCCAACAGTTTTAAAGAATCCATCAACAGCTTCCATCATTTTAATTACTACATCTTCTTTAAGAGCGAATATCTTTAGGTCGTCAATGAAGAACAAATGATTAGTAGAATAGGTCAACATATTTGGGTCCTGTTGATTAATCTGAACCTTTGGAAACATGGCATTAAGAATCCTGCTTAGTGGGTCCATCACCATAACAAACAGTTGCGGAGATAACGAGTCTCCTTGTAAAATCCCTCGGCTCAACTTTACAGAACCAATTCTCCTTCCGTCAACATGGAGCTTTACAGTCCACATTCGTACAGTCCTTTTCACAAAGTTAACAATCCATACAGGTATCCCAGAGCACTCCAACACATGAAATAGAAAGTCGTGGTCAACAGAATCGAAAGCCTTCTTGACATCAATCCATGCAGAGTATAGCCCATTTCCATACTCTTTATTTAGGCATTGGTTAATAAGGGCCTGTTCTTTAGCACCCTGACACTGTCTCCTCGTACCAAGTTGATTGTCGGAAATTAAGCCAAATACATCCATGAACTCAGACAGTTTTCCATTAACACACTTGGTAACTAACTTATAAAGTGTCGACATGCATGTTATAGGCCGTAAATCTTTCGGGGTCTCACAATCGTTCTTTTTAGGAATTAGATATGTAATTCCAGTATAAAACCAGTTTTCTGGCATGTAATCACCGTTGATTATTTTCTTGATTTCAACACATAAAAATTCATGCAGAGATTCTAGTCTTTTAATGAAGAAATTATATATTCCGTCACATCCCGGTGCCTTCCAGTCAGGAAGATATTTAATGATCTCCATTATGTAATTATTTGTTAAATCTGGCAACATGTCTTCACTGCCGGTTATTCTTTTACTAACATTGTCCAGTGACACGGATATTTCGCGCCTTTTGCTCCATACTTTTTCCCAGAACGACATGCACTCCTCATCGTCAAAAGAGTATGTTGTGACTTCATTACTCTTTGATAAGTTTCTGTAAAATCTTCTTCTGTTTAGTTCGAAGCAAACATTGTCCTTACGGAAGTCCTTCCTCGAGTTATATACAGCAATTTGTTTTTTCTTAACTCTGATTAGGTCATGTAGTAAGGATTCGATTCTCGAAAGCTCTCCTTTTTTCTTCTTTTTATATCCATAACGACATAGAATATCCATCACATTTTGTTTTTCACACTGTGGCAGAGCCTGTCTTACGTAACAATTTACAAGTTCTAGTTCTGCGGATAATTTTGAGATCTTCGCCTCGGTATTTCCCAACCATGTGGTCTGTGGCTTAACTTTCTTAGTTAAGACTGAGTAGGCACACTGGGCAGCATATAAAATATCACAAATTGCATTGATATCTCGAGGTGGATCGTCCTTTGTAATATGATATATTGCAGAGTTTAATCCCATTAAAATATCAGCTTTGACATATTTTCTTGGAATTTTCCATGTAGGCTTACGAGCCTCTCTCGGTATCGATTTAACTTCCTTAATTTGGAAATTAATCTCTTCCAGGCAATTTCTGAAATTGGAGATTTCCACTTGTTCCCTTGTTGGGAATTGTTTGCTATTAGATCCACCAGCTTCATTATTGTTACCAACTACTGGTTTGAGATTGGCCATATTTTTCAATCTGGTTAGACTCGTACTCTCAGAAAATTTCACGTTGAACTTTTCAAGGATAAAACTCCAGCCACCTCTGGGTATTCTCCCCAGTCTTTGTCTGGTGGCATGAACAGCCTGTGACACCCATTCATTCTTAGAGACACAATCGACATCCTCAATAATGGCAGAAAGAGTGTGAAAGTTAGTATTGGCAACACGACTTCCAAACGTAGGGTTATTGTTTATATAAGCTCTTGTGGCATTATCCAGCCCCAGAGACATCGTTCCTGCATCCACCATATCTTTTTTATAATTTACTTCTGCAGGAGGGCCCATGGGATTCATTTTCTTCTTATCGAGAAAAACGGACATGAACAGCACCACAACAACACTAGGAGTATCCAATAAGTTTCATAGCAGTTATTAAAGTTGATGTGTTATTTATAGTGACGCTATATTTATTGAATTAAAAAAATAATTTCTAAATGGCTATATCTTTCCATGGAGGCAGACTTTTCATCTGGGATGTTGTGTGCTTCAATACCTTTTTTAAAATGCCTCTTGAAAGGAATTAAAGTCGACCTTGAACAATGCTAAATTAATCGCGTTTGAGACGAGTTATGGTCAGAAATAAAAGGCATTTTTGAACTAAAGTCGTGAACGTATATTTTAAGCTATTCAGGATGGAGGATAGTCCGTAGAGATAACATTTTTGAAATTTCTGTACATTAATTTGATGTGTTTATATTTGTAGGGTAAATTTATTCGTTATTTGATTATAATTGATTTTTTTGTTTATAAATTAGCAATAGTCAGTCCACTTAGTTAGTTCACGAGCAAAAAAATTAAAAAATTTAGTTAACATTATAAATTAAACAATTGAATTGAACACAATAAAGAAAGAGCCAGAGTTCTTTGATGTCTAAATTTAATTTTGAAAAATGTAACTTTTGGTTATTAAAAAATTCAGATTTCATCGTTGCTAAGAGATTTCGATATGTTGGATAGGAATCCTATGTATTCATTCAAAAAATTCGTGGATGACAAATAAAATTTTCAACACGGGATAATATATCGAAGAAGAAATTTTTTAATTTTGGATAATGCTGGGTGCCATAAAACTGAGAATTATTCAAATATAAATCGTTTAAATATCTTTCTGAAAATACGACAGCAATACTTCAACCTTGTGACATTTAAATTAAATTATTTTAACGAATTGATGAAATTACAGAAAATTTGTATATTTACATCGACTAGGGTTATAATATTCTAGTCGTCTTTGATAAAACTGACCTAAATATTTTCTGTTTTATTTTTTTAAGGAGAAAGATTTAACATCTCTAAAAGAATGCTATACCTGCCAGCAAGAAAAGGAATCCTAGCTCAAGGCTTCTCAACATCCAAAGCGACAATTGGACACGAATTGAATGCCCAAGTTTACGAGATTTTTTGTAATCTCAGGTCGAAAGGTTACCCAATCAAATTTCCAGTTTCTGGGATGATAACAGTATTTACTTACTATTATTAAATTTTAACTTTGGTACCTAGTCCGCTCTATTTATAACACAGGCCCGTAAAAGTTGTAAGGTGTATCTATCTAAATTTGTGTCGAATCTATGGTATTAAAAGTGGAAGAAAGATGAAAGTACACAATTGAAGGCGGAGAGATAGACAATTTTATTCAAGAAAATAGACGTGCATTTTTGAGAGAACTTTATTGGAGTGGGAAATAATAATTTGTTGATGTTCCTCAGCAAATTTGGTTCTCAAGGAAAGGTATATCCAAGTGAATGGACATAATAAATCCGCTACGAATTTTATGCAATCGATTGTTAGAGACGCTAATTACATGCTTCCTACAGATCAACATATTGTTGATGTTGAAATGCTGATTCATTCTAATGACCTTGAACGTTTTTAAATCTAAATTGCACTATATTAAATTTAGTTGAAGCGATTGTTGCAACTTGATCAGGAATACAGCAATCATTGATTATAAGAGATCAATAAATTGTAGTTTTGCTGACGTCGTTATTCTTTTCTAAATGAAAACTATTCCTGGATAATTTAGTCTAAAATAGATTACAGCTCTAATTGAAATATTTTTTAAATTCAGTGTAGTTGAAAATTCAGTTAGGAAATCTCCCAAGAAGATACTACAATTTTAAATATATTTTGTGTCTAATCAGACCACCTAATTCAAAAATCAGCAACTACAAAACCCCCAACACCAGCACAAACATAACAATAAAACTATCCCAATAAACTTTAGTTTAAACCAAAAATAAAGTCAAAAAACCAGACAATCACCCTCTTCCATAAATGGACCCCTTAGTGGTCCTCGAATTCTACACATTACAACCACACAAATCTACTTTTCTAGACATTGGCAGACTTATTGGAAATGTCGGCTTATATGTAAGTCTGACACGAAAAGGCAGATCCTTAACTTTATATATCCTCACAATCCAATTCTCGCTCGTAAATGCCTCCTCCATGTGAGTCAACTCATTGACTACATGCCCAACCATCTGTCTCCTCGACTTGTCATATCCATTAGTCTTTAATATATGTATAATACTACCAGCTTGTTATGAAAACGGTAGTAACAAAGTCGGAACATCAAAGAAGACTTCATCCTCTCAGAAACGCCCTTTCCAATGTTATAGTTCCCCTCCGAGTCAAAATACTCATTTTCCTAAAATATCGGGCAATTGGGCACGTGGATCTCGTTAGGGTACTCCCCTTCGGATATTCGGACCATCCACAGAAACTTGGCGATATCGTCCGAGTCATACCCCAAATATCCCCCAAACACCACCAGAACATAATCCACGTCCAATTCCCGAGCTATTTCGGCAGCCCGTGACTCATTGGAGGCCATAGCTTTGCCCACCTAATTTGATTAGGAGAACAGTACAGTGGCAATATGAGTATTATTCCACGTATTATTATCCACTATGGTGGTTCTGTTAGAAAACCCCGTTATTTGGTATCCGTAATCCCACCAGGACATGATCTTGGAGTCCTTTGGGGTGTTCCTTCCCAGCCAGTAGTAGGCCTCTCTGTAGTCGTCGATAATGTGGTGGGCTCTGCCAATAGTTGACTGATCAGTACCCGTCCTGTCCGCTTCCTTCCAGCACGATCGAAGTCCCCGAATACATCACGGCAGTAATCCACGTGCTGTGCACAACAAATAACGCAATCGCGGCAAAAAGTGAAGTTGTGGCCATCGAGAATGAAAAAAATGAATTTTTCTCAGTTCGGTGGGATCGAGAAATTCTACGGAAAACGGACTCCAAGGCAAAGGATGACACAATCGCGGAAATTGGGGTCAGAATAATCACCAGTCTGACCATCATCCCAGAAAAATAAGCAGAAGTGACAGCCAGAGTGAGAACCAGAATCATTTGATCACTCAAACGAGAAAAAGCCAGCCAAATTCCAATCGGAAAAACAGTCGGAATAAAATGCAAGTCAATAAAATATCTCGTCCAAATAGAAATCTGATGTTCAGCGACAGAAGAAATGATTGGAATGTTGATGGCCGCATAGGAAGTGTCAAACAACGAATAAAGACGGCCAGTCCAAGGGGAAATGACCCCTTCACTAATAACCCCCAAAAAGACTACCCAAATAAGTAAGGACGCCCACCATCAACACACTAACGAGGCCAAACACACCCAAACACAACAAAACCACCTTGGCTGCCCAACGAGAGTCACTTAGTGATCCCAAATGCTTAAAAAGTCCGACCAAACAGAGCAGTAGAAACACCACTGACATATTATACGAATATTACTGAGAGAAGACATATGTTCGCTGGTTGTGAGCGGAAGGAATCCCACAAAAGGTATCTGCATAGACATAAGTAGGCCAAGAATATAAAAAGTAGTATAAGCTGATAATAAAACATGTATAAACCAAACCACAAAACAATTTACTAGTATATCGACCAGATATAACAAGTATGAACACATGGAGAGGGATGACGTTGATTACATAAATATATCCTCCCCAGGAAGCCACCTACAAGTCAATAAACCTCCACCAACTGCATATAAGTAGAAAAAAGCAGTAAAAACTGCCCAAAGGAGACTCCCAGACTTGACAGTCCTGGCCCACAAATACAGAGTAAACATGATTATAAATATTGAAATACATTCATAGTCATAACTCCCTGCAACTGATCGGGAGACATATCCGGGGACTGGAAATGAGTGGAAGGGGACTACTTATGCTCATTATGAAGGCGGAGATCAACCCGGCTGATTTATTCCACACTTCTGAGGCAAATAAATAGGCTGTGATGGCCATTAGACCACTGTAGAAGGCAGGAAGGAATACACAGACTTCACGGATGTGGACTGGGAGGCTGAGGGAGTGGAGTGCCCAATGGAGGAGGCCGGATGTGCTCATTATGCCTGGGTAAACTGTTCCGCCGACGTCTCTTCCCAGGGGATACCAGGCTGACTCGTCAAACCAGTTTATAAAGTCATAAAATGAGTTCTCGACCATCATTTTTGTGGCACGATAGTTAAACCAGGGGTCGAATTCGTGGATTATGCTTTCGAATTTTATGACGGAGTGGAGTCTTGTTATGAACGATAAGACACATATTGAGATCAGAATTAGTGTCAGCAGAAATGTCTTTTGCCTTTCTATTTTTTGGTGATACAGGATCCCCATCACAAAATAGAATAATAAAATTAATTAAAAAATTTAATTATTCAAAAAATAATTTAGTTTAATATTCTAACATCAAAGAATTTCATTTTTTAAATAAATAGACATTTAAGGTTTCCACCATAAGGACTAGCCTATAAAAAGAAAAAGGAAATAAGAAATAAAACGTTGGAAATCACGTTGGATGTTATGTTCTGTGAGATACTTCTAAAAAGACATTTATATTTTTATGACCAATTGAAATTCAAACAAAAAGCTTTTGCTACTGCTTCGGAGTGTCTTTTTTTTGATTTTTGAACTCAACAACTTTGCTCATTTTACTGTCCTATCCGAACACCTCATTTTACTGTTAGAAGATGTGATCATCTATATGACACTGATAGTTAGAAACGGAAATTTTAGATCATGTTATATGCTGATAAATAAAATTTAGTCAATCGAATAATTCATTTCCCTAATTAATGTCACCGGTGGTCTTATATTTTTGTGTTGTTAATACATCTGAGCCTAAAAGTCAGCTTAGTGCCGCCGTATTGAGTAGCAGTTTCCGCAAAGCACAGTGACCGATATTTTCTGAAAAAGCCAGCTAACCAAATTGTACATTTGGATAACTTTTTTTATTTTGTAACAAATTCCTTACCATAAATATGGATGTATCCCACATCTTTTCAGGGTATTTTAAAAGAACTTTTCCCGATACACCGAGGAGACCCTAACCCTAAAAATGCAGCGATCAATCACTTCTATTTTTAGATACCACAAACAATGTATTTTAGATACCGCAAACAGTATACACCAATGGTAAAATCAGTCATATCTTTTGGGATATTTTTAAATAAACAAATGTTTCAGGAAAGTATGGGATTCTTAAATTTTACAACAATGAGGTTGGTTTTTATATTTTAACTCTTTCGTGTCAATTTCAAATTCTTTATCCTAAAAATAAGAAAATGCGAACGACAATCAAAATTTCAGTAAAAAGTTAAATTCAACGTGCACGGACATGTTTTCTCATTTGTCATTTATCCTGCCATTGGAAACTCAGAAGTAATCTGCTGTAAAGGCAAAAACAGGACTTGACAACTACTAACTTCTGACTTTATAAATGACATCAGAAATAAGATCGGCTTCCAAAAGAGATGCCACGTGCAATATGATGGCTTTGGTAGAAAATCTTGATCGTCATAATGACATAAGAATCCACAATTATTAAATGGAATTTGTTTTTCTACATTTTCATTCATTATTGGTTTATGTTGACGACTTTTATAAATCGGATTATGATTGATGAAAGCTTTGGATATTGACATAAATTTTATAATCTAGAAAATAATCCTGATAATTGAAACTAGTTTGAAAAAGGCAAAATAACTGAAAAAATATAATTTATGATTTTAAATATTGAAAGTGAGACTCAAATTATTTTTGGGAAATCAAAAAGAAAATTTCGTAATTAATGTACGTAAAATAATAGAAAAACCAATATTCTCTTATTCTTGTAATTATTGTTTTTCATAAAATGATTTTATGACAGCAATATTCACGTCTATTGAGAAATAAATGAATTACCTTATTATATTTTTACAATTGGCCAATTTTAATTGGAAGTCCATTGTGTTTCAACTATAAAAAACAATTCCCCGACAAAATACACTCCATTGCCAGTTACTATAAAGTAATAGTTTAATTCAAAGTGAGGAAGACCAATCATTTTTAAAGAAAGATATAATACATCTACTTATTGAAGAAAGAATTAAAAGTTTTAATTAAGACTATATTAGTTAATATTATTTGTGATATAATATGATTGACTCAATTTTTATATAATCAAAAATGAATGTATTTTTGGTAAAATAAATATTTTTTAGGATATAAAATGGGTATTTGCACGTGCACAAATCAAAGCGGTTTGATTGATGTTCCAGCAATTGATAAATGATATTGTCTTCAGTCTATTCCTTGTTCAATATTTCTAATAATTATATAGCGTTTCCTATCATCTACCATCTTTAATCGTCAATAAGCGAATGTCGATTTGTGGCTTAATACTTGCATTGTTGGCATATTTACTTCAATTCTTTAATGCCTTGGATACGAAAGTAATTCAGATTTTGAATTGGGTCAGCCTATTGTTTCCACTTTCCGTCATCCCATTAATAAAACCTCAATAACAAAGAGTTTTTCTATTCAGCTGTGATTTATTGCCTAAAATCCAATATTTATGGCTCCCTTTTGTTCCCACAAGTGCATATTTCAATACCGCACTTAAAACCAATTTAACCCAAAAAATTATTTTACGTGTAGAAAAACATTAAAAATTCCCCGAATATTTGATGTTGAGATATTTTAAAAAAGGGGATGAGCTTTAATTTTACGGTTGAATGTTTAAAGACATATTTTGTTGAAAAATAAAATACGCGTCGTCAGGGCGGCGTATGAACGCGTTATTTCGACTATTCAAGAGAACAAATGGTCATTGTTTCGCAAACAAAGTTTGAGTGTGGAGATTTTGTTGGTCTTATTATTTTCATAATAATTTATAGAGTAAATGGAACAGCATAAATTGATGTCTATTCAACAATTGGAATACAATCAGAATGATTCAACGGGTAATTTATTATCAAAGAAATACCACGAAAATTATAATTCTCATTACAAATTCAATGTTTCTAATAACTTGGAAAAAGTGTACTCCGCTCCACAAATGGAATACAATTCAATCTCCGATAAATTTGAAAACAATCCTCAATCAACTTCGATTGTTAACTACCAGCAAGACCAGAACGTTGAAAGTGCTCCAATTTCGAATGGAAAAAATAGAATCAAGAGACCAATGAATTCTTTTATGGTCTGGTCGAGAGTCCAACGTAAAAAAATGTCTTCGGAAAATCCAAAAATGCATAATTCTGAAATTTCAAAAAGATTGGGAAATAATTGGAAGATGTTATCCGAGGAAGACAAAAAACCTTTCGTCGAAGAGTCCAGAAGACTTCGAACTATCCACATGCGAGACTACCCGGACTATAAATACAGACCACGTAGAAAAAACAAAAATCTGGCAAAAAAGGACCATCATTTTATTCCTATGGACATGACACATCAAGTTGTGTCACATCCTATATCCAGTCATAGCATGAATATCAGTGAAAATTATTTCCCTGAAAATGGCAACTTTACGAGACCCCCATTGACTGATTTGTACTCTCAACAAAATCCATTTAACTATCAAGCATATTCCAACTTTGGAACTAGTTTCCAAAACGGACAATTCCCTCACAATCCAAACGCGTTTGTCCAATATCAGCAAATGTCGAATTTTATTCCTCAAATCAACCCTGAGAACGGAATACAGCTGGCATCCAGTTTTGACTACTATCGAAATTCCTTACAAAATAATCAAGAAACAACCGATTATTCAATTTACCAATCAAGATATGACCCACAACGTCGACATAACTCTGGAAAAGTTTTTTTTAATAATATTTCTGTAGTTTCAAATGGATCACACTCACCACTAATGTGCTATGCAATACTAGGCTTAGCAAAACTATTTTATTTTATACGATTTTACTAACGGTTTTACTACAATTTTGTTTTATTTTTCTATGTACAATTCATTTTTAGACCAAATTTCCATAAAATCTTATTCATTGTCCATAAATAGAAATTATGAGGGTTAAATAATTCTTTGGCGTTTTTTATTAACTAAAACAAAAAATGAAATATTTGAATGCAATAAACTCTCTCGAATCCGCCATTTTTTAAATAAAAATACAAATTTCTCAGGGAAATTCTCGAATTCACCCAAAAAAGAAACATTTAAATATTCCAAAAAGACACAAAAAATTATTTGATCAAATTTCTAAACCACATATCAAGTATTATATTGGGACAAAGTCAGTAAGCACTGCTAATAAGAAAAGTTAACAACTCTGTCATTATGAGCCCGATTAATACTAAATTCTAATAGAACTGATTCCCAGAGGCTTTGTAGCAAGTTTGTAGTGATGGCTTACTGTGGGGGGTGAAGTAGATATTAAAAACAATAAGAATCAGAATAATTTTTCTATTTTTTTTTCTATGGTTAATATTTGAAGTTTTTTATTATCTTTAATATTTTTAAATACATAATTAAAAACCTGAGTTTCAGTTGTTGTGCGTAGTTGTTCGAAATAATGTCAGAAAACGGTAATGGAACTATCAGCAAAAATCCAGACAATTTTGATCATTTTATAAAAGCCGAATTTGTGGTATAAAAAATAAATTTCCAAATTTATTCCAGGAAGACGTAGATTCCTTCATGGAACTCAATAAAGGGGACGCACAAGGAGCACTCGAACGATTCCAAGATCTACACAGGAAATTCAGATACATCGAATCAAACTTTTCTCTAAGCAAATCTCGGTTTAAATCATTGATTCTCAATATCAAGTTACCTGAAACAAATCCCCGACTTTACGGCTTCCTTGGACTCAGTAAGACACCTAAAGACGCTGAGTGGAGACGAGGATCTCACGTGCAGTTATCTGCTTTGTAGTCAGGTCTATTCGAAGGCTCGAATAAGCTCAGTATCGAGTGTGTATTTACTGCTGGGAGTATAAATGTGTTATAAAGGATGCAGGCGAATATAATGATGGAATATGAGTTGGATGAGGCAGAAGCATTTTTAGACAAGAACTATAAGGAAGCACTCAGACAGATTGCCAAGTTGGATGAGCGGCTCAACTATATTCAGGACCAGAAGACTATTCTGGAAGTCAATATGAGCAGGATCTTTATTTGGCAATCAAATCGTGATAAAAATGTCTAATTTGTTTGTTTGATTATTATGCTCTTATTTGTTTTTTATTTTTTGAGAGGACTTGGTGATTTTTGGACAGGAGATATAAGGGGGAGAGATAGAATCTTATTTTTGTGTTTTGTTCTTTTTTTGTATCATTGTATACCATATACCAACAAATTAGGACAATTTTTTTATTTTTGACATATGAATTTTTAGCACGTGCCATTGTTGTTATAGCACTTCCCATAGGAACAAGAACAGAATAAGTCATATTCACGTGCCACATATGATACGACCTGCTTAACCACCGTTTTCCGCTTTCTGCGGATTTGGGCCTGTCTGCAGAGTTCGTCCAGATCATCGCAATTGTTTAGGGTTTTTCATGTTGCAGAACAGCCGTCAGTTTGTTCCTTAGTTCGGTATCAGAAATGCCCCATGTAGATGAATTATACATTAAGACGGGTTTTACAAAGGCATTGTAGATTCTGAGCGTAGTGAGAGGTCAATTTCTTAGCCAGTTTTTTATGACGGTTTTTATACCAGCAGCGTCCAGAGTTCTTCTGCGCATTATGTTCTCCCGGTCTCCAAGCAGTGAGCCAAGCTTTTTCGACAGTCTCCATAAGCTGGCTATTCGAAGGTGACATCGGTTTTGTTCATAATTAGAAACCATTTTCCAGGTGCAATCACCAATAGTCGGTCGACACAAAGTCATCAGCGTAAATTAGTTTGGTGATTTGCACCATATAGACTTCTCAAATCTCGCAAGGCAGCCTTGAAGTAGATCACAAACAGCAGAGGCAAGAGAAAGTCGCCTTGAGAGGTTCCCACATTTGTCAGGAAAGGTCTGGACGATGTTGTTCCAAGACGAACAGCAAGTTTCGTCTTTGTTAGTAATACTCTTATCATTTTGATGTCATCTTCGTTTAAACTCTTCATGAGTAAATCTCGACGGATGGAGTCAACGCTTTTGACATATTGATGCCTTTTTATATCTTTGGTGTGTTGTGAACCGCCATCGGTGACTCCACAGACGTCTGCAGTTGAACGTCCTTCTTTAAACCATTGTGATTTGGAGACAAAAATCTGTCCTTGATTCAATCCAGCACAATCAATGAGAGAATCTTCCTGAGGCAGTTCAGCAGAATGACTGGGCAGAGGTTTTCTACTGGGCCAACGGACTTGTCCGACTTTTAAATAGGAATTAGGACCCCAGAGCCAAGCAGGAGTAAGTCGTTTGTGACAAACATATCGTTGAGTATATTCTTAATGTTCCAAATTTCTATATTTAGACAAGGAATAAGATTTTATAGAAATTAGGTCTAAAATGGTCCGTATTTCAGAAGCTTCGCATTGATGTCGTCGATTGTTTTTAAGCCTGCTAACTGCCTTTGTAAACTCCGGCAAGTGATTATATTCCTCAGGAATCGCAGTGAGCCAGAGCAAAACAAAATTGGCTCAGTGTTGTTAAAATAAATCCGCTATAAGCTTCGCCTGTTCCCCCGAGTACGATATTACAGTTCCTTTGTTGGTTGAGAGCTGAAATTTGGAGCTTCTTTTCTTTCTCTAAACAGCCAGACACATTCGTGCATTATTTTTGAAGGTTTCCAGTTCCTTGAGACAAGAAGTTAAAATATTCCGGCCATATTGAAAGTTTAGGCTTTCCAGTTTTGTGATATTTCACACAATTTTTTCCAAACCTGTTTAATAAAAAAGCTTATTTTTATCAAATTAATAAAAATGGACTATTTTCATAAATCGGAATACCCATGGAAACATAAGTAAATAATGTGCGAGGCAAAGAAGAACGCTGAAACGACTTATAAATCCACTTACTGCATTCCAAGTCAAATGCCGGGGTAAATGTGAACTAACTAAGCCATGGCAGCTACCTAGGACACGTGCCGACAACAAAGTATCGTTTTGGGGATACATTTGGGAATATAAGTGCGGATTATTTTATTTATAATCGTCTCAAATGCGTGGAGGAGTCTGGGAGTATTAAAGGAGGGTCGATTCCCACGTATTTCACAAACAGACCCAACCTTGTTTGGGAAGCACGACAAAACACTCGAAAAGCTAATTTCCCTAAAAATTATTTCGACTTTTTAAATTCGTCCCCCAAAAAAATGGCCGAAATGAACGAATTTTATGAGGTTTTGCTATTTTTTGAATTTAAATAGAAAGTACAACAACACAGAATGTCATACAAGGACAAATGCCGCAGAGGACCAGGACTTTGTCACTTTTCCATTCCCGACAACTATAATAACAGAACACCCTATTAACCATTAAAATATACTAATATCAATTTTCTGGGTTTTCATAAACATCATAAATATTTTTTTTATAAACTAAAAAATATTCTCAGAATAAAATTAAGAAAGTTTCAACTGTAGATTAAAAAATGGTTTTTCCTGTGACTTAATGAAAATAGCCAGCACGTGAGTTATAAATTATAATTTATTTACAAAGTGTAATCACAAAAAAACAAATTATTTTAAAAATAAAAATAAATTAAAAAATTGTTCAATATTTAGAATAAAATAAAACTTAATCCGAAAAAAATACACTATTTTGTGGTATCTAATCAGTGCCTTGATGTCATCAGTTGACAAATCTACTCTAAAATACACAATGGCCAAATTAGGCCTCCTCCACCACTACTATCCTCTCAAAAGTAAAATCTCCGAGTACACCCACCCTCTTATACCAATAGACATTCTCAACTGAGTATTAAACTCATCAAATCAGTGGGAATAAACAAGAATTCTGCACGAATATTAATAAAAGCAATAAACCAATCCACATCTGCTGATTCCGTCATTTGTGTGCCACATGAGGACATAACATACACACGCCTCATCGGCAGTGGACAGAGCACGACTGTCCATGAAGGATTTATGGCCGGAATGAGAGTGGCAGTCAAATCTATTGACACAAAACCCTCAAAACTGGACAGAAATATGTTCATTAGTCTGGAACATGCCAATTTAGTCCAGTTAATAGGCCTAACAGTCGAATCCCCACTCCTCATAATCACCACATTTATCCAAGGGGGGACCCTTAGAGAATTTCTGAATGATCAGCCTATTCTCCCCCCAATAAACAGACTCCTACACTTTTCAAGACAAATAGCCAGTGGAATGGCCTTTCTACATATCAATAATATTATCCATGGCTCTCTCTCTGCCAGCCAAGTCCTTCTTTCTCCAGTAAATGTGGTCAAAATAACCGATTATTACCTCCCATGTGACTTCTCTCTCAACAACCCAGCCTGGCGAGCCCCAGAACTTCTAGAATGTTCTAGAATAACCAAAGATGGTGACGTGTGGTCATTTGGAGTGACTGTTTGGGAAATATTTGCACATAAAACACCCCCTGGGAAGGCTTCAGTCCCCAAGAATTGTTGGTGGCACACAAAGAGAAGACACTCCCTAAGAACGACACCTGTCCTTTCCCCTTAGAAGGCATCCTTAAGCGGATTTGGGTCTCAAGGAAGAGACCTTCATTTATATCATTAATTCTACAACTAAATGATGTAATGAGTGGTATATTGAGTGTAGATGTGTATTCCAGTGGTTGAGGCAAAGGACAGGTGGGAGAGGGGGCTGAAGGTGACAGCACGTGACTGTATTGCTGTGATTGATTGGAGGGATGACTATGAGTGGAGGGGGCAGAATCTCAGAACTTTGCAAGTCGGGAATTTTCCCTCCAAGCTTGTGAGAATGGTTAAGTCAGTCAAGTCTGTTGACTTTGTTGAAGTTGGGAGGATTGTTCCGGGGACTGTGTATCATGCAGGACACAGAGATATTGATGGGACTGGGTGGGGACAGTCATCACATGTTGATAGTTTGTTTATCAGGTCTCAGGCTCGTCCCAGTAGTATTCGAGTGAGCTTGTTTTGTGACTATAATAGATGGCACCACAAGAATCATCTGATGAATATTGATATATTTATTTTATTTTAGTTGTTTAATTTTTATATAAATTTTTTAACTTTATATTATTTATTGTAAAAAATAACTACATTAAAATAAAGAAAAATTGTTTATTTTAAATTTTAATAAAGTGTTAATTTAATTTTATAAGTATTAGTAAAAAGTAAATATTATATTACAACAAATAATAAAATATATTAAAAATAAATAAAACAATTTTATTAATCGTAGTGGTACAACAAAAAAATGATAACAGAAGATTCCATTTCCCGGCCAAACGTAAAACTGACCTTCGACGGAAAACGTTTAAGAAAGTCATTATACCGTAAAACAATCGACTATAACTCCTCTGCCCTCTACTATGTACAAAACAGACACATCTCAAAATTCCCAGGCCGAAGAAAGCAGTGCATTCAACCAAACGAATTATACGCCTTCCAAGTAATAAAAACAAATCAAACAACCAGACAAGAAAGCCCTGCCCTTCTCTATCCAGTGCAGTCTCAGTCACGTGCACTCGATTTGTCAAACAAGCCACCAACAAGAAGAGGTGTCCAATCTACACTGTCATGGTCAGTGGGCTAAATATGACTAGTGGACTCCCGATGGCCGGAGATTGACCACAGGCTCGGCCAGTGGAGAATTCACCCTCTGGAATGGCCTGGTTTTCAATTTCGAGACAATTTTGCAAGTTGGTGATATTTTAAAGCAGTAGGCCCACGATGAGGCAATTCAGGCAATGGCGTGGAGTCACAACGACAACTGGCTGGTCTCGGGGGACAGTCTGGGCTTCCTTAAATACTGGCAGCCCAACATGAACAACGTAAAAATGTTCCAGGCCCACAAGGAGTCAGTCAGATCACTGTCCTTCTCCCCCAACGACGTCAAATTCGCCTCCTCCTCCAACGATGGGACAGTGAGGGTCTGGGATTTCATATCCTGTCGAGAAGAGAGGATATTCCGTGGTATTCTCAGTGGGGGAGTGTAGAACACGGAGCGGATGTGTCCTCCGTGGATTGGCACCCTCAAATGGGGCTCCTCGTCTCCGGAAGTAGGGATTCCCAACGTCCAATCAAGTTTTGGGACCCTCGGACTGAGACTAGTCTGAGGACACTGTAGAAATATATATAGGAGGGTTTAGTCACGTGCATAAGGCAGGGGTGACTCATGTCCGGTGGAGTGTGGACGGGAATCGACTACTGTCGGGATCGGAGGACAGGACGATCAAATTATTTGATACGAGGAAGCTGAGTGTGCCAATTCAGTCATTTGTGGGGCACAAGAAGGAAGTGAGTGGTACCCTTATTGGGGGAGTTGTAGTATTGGAGTGGCATCCGCTTTATGGGGATGTATTTGCGAGTGGGGGGAATGATGGGTCTATTTTCTACTGGTCGGTGGGGACTGAGAAGGAGATTGGGGTGGTGCAGGACGCCCATGACAGTACTGTGTGGTCACTGTCGTGGCATCCTCTTGGCCATTTGCTTGTTTCTGGGTCGAATGACCATTCTATTAAGTTCTGGACGCGTTATCAGCCTGGGGATCAATCTCAGCTTGAGTTTGTGGCCAATGGAGGGACTAATCGAGAGGAGGAAGGAGAGTCAGATGTGCTGACTATTCTCAGTGATATGCAAAATTGTAAATATGTGGGGAAAATACCTGGTTTGGAGGGGACTGAGCCACTCGAGGTTCCTCGGAGGCCGGTTCCTGTTTACAGTCGGCCATCTGGTTCTCGCTTTTCTGGTCCTTCGTGTATTTATTTGTGTTTATATGATAGATGGAATGAACTATGGCCAGTTTCGTGGGGATTATTGTTTGGATTGTTTATAATGTTGTAGATGACAGTCATCAAAGCAACCTGGGAGAGTTCAATGACCGTCCTTATTAGTTTTTGTATATTCGGTAACAAAATAAACAAATTGTGTCTCATTCTAGTCAATTAAATAGGCATAAGAGATATCCTCTCCCATTAGTTGTGACTAATCGAGAGGAGGAAGGAGAGTCCGAAGTGAACTGAGTAGGCAAATTGTGTCTTATTCAAGTGAACTAAATAGATAAATTTTGTCTCATTCACGTGAACTGAATAGGCATTTATTGAGAGCTATCCACTCTTCCATTAAAGATACATGAACGAATAACGAATTATAGAAAAGCAAAATAGTTGAATAAAATTGTGTCTCAATCAAGTCAGCTATATAAGCATTTATTGAGAGCTCTCCTTTCCCATTAGTAGTAAAATACTTAAATGAAATCGTGTCTCATTCAAGTCAACTAAATAGGCAACTTGTGTGCTATTCTAGTCAACTAAATGGGCATTTATTGAGAGCTATCCTCTTCCATTAGTAGTAAGATAGTTGAATGAAATTGTGTATCATTTTGGTCAACAAAATAGACAAATTTTGTCTCATTCAAGTGAACTGAATGGGCATTTAAAAACTATCCACTCTCCCATTAGTAGCAAGATACTGAAATGAAATTGTGTTTTTAGTCAACTAAATACGCATTTGAGAGTTATCCATTGAAATTGTGTCTTATTCAAGTCAAACTATTTTATCAAAGCAAAAATCAAAAAAATTAGTTAGATTAATAATTATTCTCTTTTTATCATTCATAATGAAAAATTTATTTCAGATATTCAATCATTTTAAACAGCCGTTAAATATGATAATTAATTAACAATTAATGATAAATTCATGATCGACACCGAATAATTACATTTTTTAATTTTACTAATATTAAACTTGTTCTAACCCTCTTCTGATATAGTTTTTTGTTCTTTGTGTAATTTCATTATCAAATCCGCGACTCTTTACTAAATCTTTGGGTATTTAAAAGCTATCCACTCTCCATTAAAGATACATGAACGAATTATAGAAAAGCATTTAAAACAGAATGAACTTAGGTCATATATTGGTTAAAAATTGTCTTTATTTGGGCCAACTCGGCTTCCTGAGATTTGAAAATCAGAAAACCTTGGCATTGAGACAACTCACCAAATAGGCATTCTTCATCTCAATCTTGCGATAATTTTCCTCGACAGCAGCCACATCAGTGCTATGTTGATTGCCCATTTCACAAATAGCCGAATTAGCCCTACAACCATAATACACCCATCCTAACTCCTCAAGCTTATTCTGCGCCTTCTCCAACAACAAATTATATTTTTCTGTCAGTTTTTCTACTTCTTTGTTCAACAAGCCATTCGTCGACTCCAGTTCTGACCGAGCCTATCGAATAGACCCCTCTCCCAAACTTGCTCAGACTCTACCAGGAGACCACGAGCCTTCTCAAATCGGTCGTGGAGGTTGTGAAATGAGGCTTCCAGTGCCGTGTAGTCATTCTTCATACATTCCACGTTTTTCTTCAAATTGAGCTCAGATTCTCGCCATTTCGCAACCTCCGACTCATATTTGTCTATTTTTTGGCAAAAAAACTCCAAACACATAATTTCAAGGGTCGTTGATTTATACAGTGCTAAAAGCTGGTCTGCCAGAGTCCTTTTAGGGACATTCACCTCAGGAGACTGCTCCGGGAAGTCAGAAATGGCGGGAAATTCTATCGAATTGAGGTTTGTGCTGGAAGCTATAAAAGGATCGCCATTTTCTGGAGTAGGAATGTGGAGAGGGTCAAAATCCCGGAATATTGAGCTGGAGAGGGGCTTTGGGGACTACAGAAATGCTTAATGCCCTCATACTTGTATCATATTTGTGTCTAAAAGATTATCTTATTAAATAAACCGTCGTTTTGTGTGTCTATAAGAATATGTCGAGTACTAAAATGTGATATTAATTAATTGCCTATCTTCCCGACTGAGGGGTGATTTGTAGTTGAATGATGTGATTTTGAGGTTAGTCTGGCTGTCTGAGGTTTTGTTTGACTGGTCAGACTCCAAACAATTGTTTAGGCAATCTTCTGTTGAATTTTCCATACCACAACAAGAATAAGGGAATTTTATTTTAAATATTTGATTAAAAATTATTTACAAAAATTTAATTTTTGATTGAGTAATATTAAAAACAAGATACACAAGTCGGTAGTTATTAACGGAAATAGATTTTATCAGTATTTTTGGTTTGTTTTTGGTCGCGTTATTAAGAGTAGTCCATCCCTGATTGACTTATTTTTTAACGAGTTACAGTTATTAGGACTTTCTCGATTCTGTACTATAAATTGGTATTTTTGAGACTGTGAACTCATTTAGGCAGAATATGTTTTTTCTAATTGCAGAAAGATTAGTTTATTTATTACTCAAAAATTCATCTTAATGACGCTGGTTAACCAATCAGCTGGTGCTCGTTGTCTGAGAGAAGGGTATTTATAAAGATTATCCTGATTAGTTCTGGTTTTGGGGGTGAGTCTCTCTCGAGTTTGTCAAAAAGTAAGTTGGTTTTTTATTATTTACATCCTGGATACTTTTCTGTATTGCAGGATCTGCACTTTTTTTGGTTTTTGAGACTGAATTTCATTTGTTTATCATAATTGAAGATTCCACCTTTCTGTGGTGTTACATTGACAACTGGCATTAACGCTACTTTTGATAAGGCGCTAGCATCTTATCAACTATTTCTTCTAGATAATGTTTGAGCTTTTTTATTTTAATATAAGAACCAAAATTATGTGAGCGGTGATTTGAATTTTCACTTGATATCAAAAATAAAATGTTTGTCAGACAACAAGTAAGTTGTTCCGACAGTAAATAAACTTCAAAAAAGTTAATCAAATTTAAATTGACTAATTTTGACTTAGTTAAAATCAGGATGTAAACGTGTATAAGAAAATGGCTATTAAAAGAATTAAATCGAACAATTATGGATGGATGTGACCATTTGTGTTCTCGAGAATAAACGATTTAATAAAAAAAGATTATAAAAACAAATATCGGATTAGCCTCTTTGGAGATTTAGTTAAACAATTTATTTTTATTTTATAGAAATTTCAAAAGAAAACCTCGATTCGATCGATCAGTAATGAAATTTTTACTTAATATAAATTGCAAAAATGACATAATAAGTAATATAAATTAAACTCGCCTTGTTTAAACATGCGCTAAAATATTTAGTGCATTTTAATCAGCAACCTAAAATTCACGTATTAGAAAAATTGTTTGAAATACATTAACAATACAAAACAACGACATGAATTACTAATACATTTAAATTAAACATTAAAACCCGGATTTTCAAAATAAATCAATTTTTAATTCTTTCATATTAAAAATCAAAGAAAGATCCAAAAACACAAATAAAAAAGACAATACATTTTTTATTTGTAATATAATTGTGAATCCTAAATTCGACAATTTTGCTTTTATTGTGAACAGTATTATTTAACATTCAATCGTCAATTTCATTTAAATAAACCCTAATCTAATATTTTCCAAATAAAAAAACCCAAGCATGGGCCTAAGCTTGAAGGACAAGTCCGAAATGCTAATTTAATTCTATCGACTGCCGGAGACACATTCTCGACCAGATCCATCGCACGAAGATGCACTCCACCCCCCAAACCTGTGCCGTCAGTGTACAGCATAAGCATGCCAATAATGAGTAGAATATGACATTGATGGGTTGTTGTTTCTGCATTATGGGTGAGTACGACAACTCACTCGCCACATTAACAGACAAATCGAACTTCTTCATTAACGTGCAGGGACCAGTTCTTAAATTCGTTATGAATTTTTTTCATAAACAAGTTAAAGATCTTTTTCTGACACAAAATCTGTATCATATAATTCAATTGGCATTAATTCTCCAGAAATAGTTCTGAGAGCTTTCAGTAGACTCCAGGTATATGATGAATAAAACTGAAGATAGGTAGTCCCCCTGTGGTGTTCCAATTCAACCCATATAATAAAATTCTGTATTGGGGAATAGAAAAAGAATCAGCCTCTATTATCTTTATCAAATCCGGGACCAGATCTCCTGAACAAAGCTGATTGCCTTTTCACCCAAGGAATCGGAAGTCTCATCTGCGAATAAATAACAATTCAGCATGTCTTTGGGAATCAATTTCGTTCACAACATGGAATAATATTCCAATAAATTTACTGTGATAACTAATTTTATGACTTAAACAATTGTCAAAAATCAATAATATTTTCCTGTTTAACTTTATGTTTATATCTAGCAACAATAAATTGAATTCATTTGAATTTATACATGAAAAAAGTGGTAAAAATAGAAAAAACATAAGAAAAACAGAATTTCAATTTTTTGGTAAAAAAGAGAGTGGCAAATCATAGAGGTGGTAAATTAGGGAGATTTGACTGTAAAACAGAATTTCGAATTGTAAGAGTGGTAAAAAGTGACTCTTCAATTTTTCTAAATTTCTAAAAAACATCAAAAGTATTTGCTGACCCCTGACCTAGGCGATCTTGTGACAACTGTTTTACTTGGAAAATATCAGATTCGGACACAATCAAATTATTAGATTAATATTTAAACCTTCCCCTGAATTCAGTAAACTCTTTTATTATGAAGTAGATATTACAAGGTGTTTTTTCATCCATTTTTAGAATGTGTTTAAAGGGCCCTTCCCCGCTTTTCCCCACATCAATGCTTATGGCCGCGAACTGCACATCTTGTAAAGACTTTCATTTGATACTCTTCCTGGAAAAAATATGTTACCGATTCTTCTTAACTGGATTCTGTGGAAAGAATCCAGCGACATGAATAACTTTTTGGTATATCTTCAGGTACCGGAGTCTAATTAAACACAATTTTAATATCAGGAGAATTTTTCTGCTCGATGGAAAAAGAATAGCTGAAGAGTTTATTCTTTTTGACTAAGCATTTTCTTTTTATTGACTTAAAGCTTATTTCCGCATTTCTGCTCTCACAGGCGACGCCCGCGAATCAAGATGGTTTTTCAAGCGGATATCCCTCGCGATAATACGCTCTAATTATTTCTCGATCGCGTCGGCTTCCCGTCCATGAAGTTTAGTTTCGGATTACATTTTTTATGTGACTCAACTCACTATTTTTGTGTCGTAAGATTGAAGAAAAAATAGAAAAATCAAAATCTAATATTTTTTTATTACCAAAAACAGCTAAACTGCTTTATAGGGTTCAATGATATAAAGTCTGTTTAAAAAAAACGTTTGGAATGTTGGGACATCCTCAGTCGCCTGTTGTGCTCGAAAGTCTCGGTTTGCTTCATTCCACATTGATTTACTTCAATTTTGGAGTGGTGGTTTGTGCAATTTATAGAATGGTATTGTGTTGTCTGATTGAGTAGATTCCTGCTGTGATGAGAGTGGCTGGATTGGACTGTTCGAGTAAGATTAGGATCAGAAGAAGACGAATTTTGACAAAAGCATGTAAAATGATTGGGTTGTCTCGTGCCTGTTACGATGTTGTTTTTTCAAACAGAACTCAGTGCAGGGTCAGTCACATCCCAAGATTCCGTGCCGGGTGTTAAATAAAATTAAGTTCAAGCCCGGCTGTCCAGACTATGGAAAATACGTCTATGAAGAGCTGGATTAGCCGGCTTCAGATGGAGATCAGGAGAGAAATCCGTGAAATCGAAAGTCCACGGTAAGAGCGGGCCTGCAGACTAGTTGAGAGGCGCTTCCCAGATTTCTGGAAACAATTGAAGATTCTGTCGGGAGAGAGGTCAACTTTGACTGCATTGTCGTTGCTCACGACGAAATTGACATCTGGAAAAAAGGGGCAGGCGGATTTCAAAATGGCTGTACTCATCTTCGTTAGATTATCCAGTTAGGTGGTTCAGCCTTTCAAAGAGGAGTCGTCACTAAAAGATATTGTCATTGACGACAAAAGCTGTGTTTCCGTTCTTGTTCTTGCCTTTAATTGGTGTGTACTGTTTTGTTATTTTGGTGAGTGTGTTGCTGTTGTGGATCAGAGTATCGCCGACGGAATGGCGTATGACTTCATAGAGAAGTGGAAAGAGTCAATGACTCTATAAGAGGGCGATTCCGATTTCGGAATTTTTGGAGAGCAAGAAGATAAATTCTGTAATATAGATAAACGATGATAGATAAGTAATTATTTGTGACATATTGTTGATTTGTTTGTTGTTTAATCATTATAAAATTTGGAAATGTTTCTGTCGTTAAAAATATTCAAAGGCTCGAATAGAATCAGTATCGAGTGTGTATTTACTGCTGGGAGTATAAATGTGTTATAAAGGATGCAGGCGAATATATTGATGGAATATGAGTTGGATGAGGCAGAAGCATTTTTAGACAAAAATTATAAGGAAGCACTCAGACAGATTTGCAAGTTAGATGATCGACTCAACTATATTCAGGACCAGAAGACTATTCTGGAAGTCAATATGAGCAGGATCTTTATTTGGCAAACAAATCGTGATAAAAATGTCTAATTTGTTTGATTATTATGCTCTTATTTGTTTTTTTATTTTTTGAGAGGACTTGGTGATTTTTGGACAGGGAATATATACAGGGAAAGATGAAACCTTATTTTTGTGTTCTTTTTTTGTATCATTGTAGACAATATACCAAAAAATTAGGACAATTTTTTTATTTTTGACATATGAATTTTTAGCACGTGCCATTGAGCAAGAGGATAAATTCTGAGATAGATAAACGATGGTAAATAAGAATCATATATGTAATAATGTTTATTTTAGATGTGTTTGAAGCAAATGTAATATTACTTGTGACATATTGTTGATTTGTTTGGAAATGTTTCTGTTGTTTAAAAGATGCTGTTTTGGAAAAACTGACATAATAAGCAGTAAAAAATAGTAATGATGTTGATAAAGTGGAAGGTATAATTTTCTGTAAATACAAAGTTGTGCATAAAAATTCGAAATTTGATTATATTAAAATAATGATTATTACTCACTTTTTCTAATAAAAAAGTAAATGTATTATTATTTTTGCTGACTATTTTTTGATTAATATGTTACTTGTGAGAGAAATATTATCAGATATTTTTGTATTAGTATATTATAAACCAAGTTACATTCATTATATAGTCAATTATTATATAATAACATTACATGATTGATTAATTTTTAAAATATTTAAATAGTAAATCAGCAATGATTGGCGTAATTGGAGGCTTCGTATACAATAATTTTTTAGACCAAAAATATTTATTGAAAAGAGTTATTACTTGACAGAAAGCACAAAGCGAAATCACCTTAGAGATTTCTTCTCTATTCAATCCATAATTGAGATTTCTTAATTTCGAAAAAAGCCGGTCTCTCCCAAAGTGGTAATGTTCCGCCTAACTTTTATTTTTGCACCTCAACGCACTTTAATTCGATTTCATCTTCACAGAAAAAACGCAAATTAAGCCCATTCTTTCAAAAATATGTTTTTCCATCTTCAAAATAGATATTTATTATGTCAGACTAATTTTTTAAATTTCTAGCGTATTTTATTCGGACTGTGACATATAATAAAAAATAAAACCAATTTTTATTTTCTAATGAAAATAAATTATTTTATTGCAGGTATTGGAAAAGCTGCTCAAACTTCTTTAAGTCCTCATCCCAAATATGTCCAACCCATCCTGCTTCATCAATTTTAAGATTGTAGAATATTTAGAAAGGTTGTTTTTTTCTTGTAATTATTAGTTTCTGTGTGCAGGCCGTCTTTTTAAAGATTCGCCGTGTGTTTATTAAGCTTCTTACAAGGGAGAAGATAAATAAATATAGTTTTTTCGGAATTTTGAAGAGGATAATCTTCAATTTTATGCTGATTTGAAACATAAAGCAAACTATTGCCTAAGAAGAGTAATATTTCGTTCAATACAGAACATTTTAAAACACACAATTATCATCACTTTTGTGAAAAAGCGTTTTTTGTGTCCGGAGCTTTCTTTTATATTTAAGACCGCTGCCAAAATCCTCAAAAATCTTTTTTAAGATTCTTATTTTAATGACCTATTCAGAAAATCTATCGGACTATTAGGATCTCACTAATAGATTCAGTTGTATATTTCGTTTTGCAGTCAAGTGATGAAAATTTCGACTCTCTAAAAATAATTTTCAAAAACTGGGGACCCCGGAAGAAGTTATGTTATTATTATAACCAAGATCACCGTCCAAAATCATAGAACTAATTAATCAGGTGATCCCGACTTCTCTGAGGAGGGTCCGAAGAAGTTATGTGGAATGATAAAAATAATAATGAGTCAGATTCTCAACCAAGTTTAACCACAAAGTCTAGAAATAGAAACATTAACTTCATTCCAGGTTTCTGACAAATTATAAATAAAACTCGATTGATTTTTCAATTTGTGTTTTTTATTTTCAAATTATCTTGTTCAAAGCAAATTAAAAGTCAAATCACTACAATCTTCAGATTAGAAAAAAATAAACAACAAAAATGAAATGACCAAAAAAAGTAATTAATGTAAACTAATTGTAAGATAAATATTGAGGCGTCGCACTGAACTTTGCATTGCACTTGATAACTTTATTAATGGCCTCGATAAAATCCTTTTCCGTAGCCATCTTCCTACGAGCCCGAATGGCGTACATCCCGGCCTCAGTACAAACACTCCTAATCTCCGCACCTGTGCTGTTGGGACACAGTCTCGCCAACAGTCCAAAACGAATCGACCGATCTACACTCATCGTGCGGGAATGAATCTCAAAAATAAACTTTCTTCCCTACAAATAATCCAATTCAACCAACACCTCCAAATCAGGCAAACCAAACTCAATTTTCCTGTCGAGTCTTCCTGGACGGACGAGTGCCGGATCAAGAGTATCCGGCCGATTGGTTGCCATGAGCACTTTCACATTTCCACGTGGAGAAAACCCATCCAGCTGAGTAATAAGCTCCAACATTGTCCTCTGCACTTCATTGTCCCCACCCACACCGTCATCAAATCTCGCCCCTGACCTCCTCACAAAAAATAACCTCCCACAGCATCAATCTCATCAAAAAACACAATACTGGCCTTTTTGGTCCTGGCCAACTCAAATATCTCCCGAATCATCCTCGCACCCTCACCCACGTACTTCTGCACCAACTCCGAGCCAATCACTCTTATAAAACAGGCGTCCGTTCTGTTGGCCACAGCTCGGGCACACAACGTTTTCCCTGTGCCTGGGGGACCATACAACAACACCCCCCGTGGAGGATCAAATCCAAGAGTCACAAACTTATCAGGCTACACATCAAAACGTGATTCATACATTCAATAAGGGCATTTCGACCACTTCCTTCAGTCTTTCAATTTGTTCTTTACAACCCCCCACATCGTTGTAAGTCACGTCCGGCTTTTCGTCCACCTCCATCATCGTCACAGTGGGGTCAATTTTGGGGGGCAGAGGGATCTGGATTTGGTATTTAGTGCGGTCAACCCTATTTATTTATCAATAAAACAACCCACCCAACTCTCATTCCTTCTTCAATGTCCGTAGGGGAAACATGTGGACTCAAACTGACAACAAATTTGGCAAATTGTTTGACATTAATTATATATTTAGTGTCCTTCGGTCCCTCGATTATCTTGGAACAACGAGCCACCTGCAATGGCTGTTCTTCTAAGGAGAATTAGTCCTGGAATGTACGTCGAAGGACTTGTTTGTCCCCAGAAAGATCCCACAGAGGGGGAGGAGCCAACCCGGTTTCTGCTTCTCGGACACCTTGAGTTATTTTTTGGTGGAAAACCGGAGATTTCGTTGATTCTTTGGATGCTTTCCTGAATTTGATCGTCGCAGTCTTTTATTGGCTGGTCGTATGTGTTTATCTCCTGTTTTGTTATATTTTAGTGAAATACGTAAAGTTTTAAAAGTCGGATGTCTTCTTCGTCAAGGCCTAATGTTTTTTATAACTTTTTAAATAACCTTTATGAGCTTTGGTCGGTTGTTGTTTGTCAGGATTCGCAACATTTGATGACACCACATCCATTTGTGTAACAATGTGATATATTACTTGTATTAATTTAAAATTATTTATAATATTCTAATAGTCTACATCTTAATTACATTTTATAAAAATAAATGTAAATGTTGATTAATTATAGTAACCAAGCAATGATGAATTAGTTAGAAGAACTACTTTAATATTCAAAAATGTCTGTTTAATTAAAACCAATTTATCGGTTAAATAAATATTATTTACTTATTAATAAATATATATTCATAAATTATATAAAATAATAAATAAATTATGAACAAGCGGTCGTTTTAAGTTGTGGTAGTGTTTTCCATATCTTATACATTTATATATATATTATTAGTAGAATAAATGAATAAATTGAACGAGAATTCGAAAGTTAAGGTGGCCATTCGGTAAATAAATTTCAATCACCACCAGTGTCCGTCCTCTCACCGGGAGTGAGTTATGTGAGGAATATCCCTACTACACTGAAGTCCTACCTGAGACCTCCCAAATATTGTTGGGAGGCAATAAATATTTCACTTTCGACCACGTTTTTGGGGTCAAATCCAATCAATCTCAAATCTATTCCTCAATCGCCCACAATTTAGTGGAAGGGTATTTCCCTATCTAATTGTAGGTCCTTCGAAGGCTACAATGCCACAATCCTCGCATATGGACAGGTTTTATAACTCCTTTCTACTTTAGACCGGTTCTGGGAAGACTTTCTCGATGGGCTCGTCCTTCAACGTGGATTTGAAGGAAGACCAAGTGGGGATAATTCCTCGTGCTCTTTCTCATTTATTTTCGGGGATTAAAGCACGTTCTGAGTCAGAATTCAAACTGTCCATCCAATTTGTCGAGGTTTGTCAGGTCAGTTCAATTTGGCAGATTTACAACGAGGAAATCAGAGATTTGTTGGACATTGGCACAAAAGTAGTCCAAAATGGTCATATCGTAGAATAAAAGTCAAATAAAAATCCACGAGGACTCCCAGGGAGGAATATATTTGGTGGGGGCAACCATGAAGGTGGTGACTGACTTGGAACAAGTGACAAACCAACTCAGAATGGGTTGTGATCAGAGAACGACAGGAAGTACTAACATGAACAACCAATCTTCTCGTTCTCATGCAATATTTTCTATTTTAATTAACCAAGAGAAAGTCATTGAGTTGGAAAAAGTTGATTAATTAGTCTGATTGGATCAGGGTGAGTCACACAAGGAGATTCTCACATCTAAATTTAATTTTGTGGATCTTGCTGGGTCAGAACGACTAAAAAGGACTGGTGCGACTGGAGAGAGGGCAAAGGAGGGGATTTCTATAAATTGTGGACTGGTTTGGTGTGTTTGGAGGACTCTAGTTTGCATTGGGCAACGTAATCTCAGCTTTGGCTGATAAAATGAAGACAGGGACATTTGTGCCTTATCGGACTTCAAAGCTGACTCGAATATTGCAGGATTCGCTTGGGGGGAATAGTCGGACTGTCATGTTGGCGTGTGTTTCCCCCTCTGTCCGTGACTGTATTGAGACAACTGGGACAGTCGAATATGCAAATAGAGCAAAGAATATAGAAAATAAGGCAACAGTCAACCAAGATCTCAATAGTCGGGAAATTATGACTCTTCGGACACAAATATTGAAATTGCAGAAGGAGTTGGCCAGTTGTGGGGTATTTGGACTTGTGGTGGACTGGTAGAATTCGGATGGGATGAGACTGAGACTGATTGACCTAGAAATGGAGAATTCGCAGCTTCACCAGCAAATAAGTGAACAGAAGCTAGAAATTAGTCGTCATATTTCCCGTTTTGAAGAGATTCAGATCAATTCAGATAAAAATAGGCTGGAAGAATATTTGGCAGGTGAGTTGTGTGATTTGAGTGTAGTGTGTGGTGGGGAGGACATGGGTTGTTCGGATATTATCATAAAAGAACTAATAGAAGAGAACTCGTCACTCAAGTAATCTCATTTGAGTAATGTGAAGGAATAAAATATTTGATTTGGAGTCACTCAAACATGATGACAAAACACCCGACACTGATGTGAGTGGTCTAAATGAATTAATAGATTAATCAACTCATCCAAACAGTGCGCAGACAAAGAGAGGAATCTACAAGAATGTGTTCTGATACGTAAATAATAAGCAAATTAGTTAATTTATTAGACAAAGTGAGGATATGGAGAGCAGAGAGGAAGATAACACGTTGATTGAGAGAGATGGGACTGTGGACGGCATTTCTGATTCCAGTCAAATGGTCAGTCTGGCACAGGAGATTGAGTCGAAAGAAAGGCTGATTCGAGTGATTGAAACCTCCCGTATTCGCTGCAAAGAGATGGAGACTTGTTACGAGACTAAAATAGGAGCAATGCTCAGCAAAATAAAGTCCTTGGAGCAAGAACGTGATTTGATATCAAGACGAAACAGCAGTAAATTAACCTCTGTAATACTCAATAGACAAGAAGGATGTCCGTTCTAACGAGAGAGTGGAGGAATGTGAGAAGAAGATCGCAGAATTAAATAGTTGTGTTCAGAAATACAAGTCATTACTGCGAGAGAAGACACAGCAACTCAAAATCACTGCCACTTCTGAGCGGGACCTTCAAATGCTGAAGAAAGAATTGGCGGAGATGAAGAAATTAAAGGTGTATTGTGAAATATATTTAAGGTCAATATGATGAAGAAAATGAGAGAGGAAGCCACTCGGAGTCGACAGAGGGATGTGGGTCATACCAAAGAAGTCAATCAACTCGAAAGGAAGTTTCAGCGAACATTGTCTGATAACAGAAGTCTAAAAATTGGGTTGGAGCAGAAAGACTCGTTGCTAAAGAGGAAGCAGGCCGATGTTGGAGTGTGGTGGATTAACTAATTAGATTGAGAGTCTGAGAAGGAAGAATAGGCTAATCAGTGTGGAGGCGACTAAATCGAGTATGACTGTGTTATTTATGCTTAGATAGGAGAAAGATATTGAAGGAATTGGTCGACAAGAACATAAAAACAGTGGAGGATTGGATTTCCAACATGAGTGGACATCAAGTGACAATCAACAATATAGAAAAGGACATGTTCAGTTGGGTTAAGGTAGTTTGAGAACATTCTAGTCCTTCTAGAAACAAAATTCATATAAAAAACGGCTTGTATCATTAAGGGAGAAGAGATCACGTCTCCCTGCTCATAAAACAGTTGGTTATGAATTATGACGAGAAGGATAAGGCTGATTTGCTGGATACAAAGATATCCTCGGTGGAGTCTACGATTGAGTTTATAAGCAGTCACGTGAAGGATTGTCAGTCAAAGATAACACATTTCATGTCCAAAAAGGTGGAGTGTGAATTATGAGTATAGAATGAATTTGGGTCTGCCGACGAGTTGTCCTCCAGTCTATGTGATTATTTACAGAATTCTGAGGATATCAAGCCGATTCTGGTCAATATCCTCGAGAACATGATCGAGAAGGCTGATTGTTGTAGACTAATAGACAGATTGTGCAGTTGGAGAAGACCATTGTGGATAATAAGGCACTTCGTGCGAGAATTTCCAAATTGGACGCACGGAGTAGTTTCAGGGCGGAATTGTATGGCAATCTGATGGACTTGGTGCCCAACGACGAAGACAAGTTGAATATTGACTTGAGTTTCCTCGGAGATGACGTGTCTGATCCAGATTTCGACGATGAAGAAGGTTGAGTGACTAATATTCCTCCCAGAGACCGAGGATGAATTTGACGGAGACATTCCTTCCACAACCAATCCTAATGAACTGTATTACCTTATGATTCACACTGCAGGACAGTTCAAGTTGGTGTCGTCCAAGATGTTGGTATTTTGGTTTAGTTTTAGGAAGTTATTCCAAGAAAACACAGACTGACTGCCATGCCCTCGATGATTGACACTTTGTCCAGGTGGTTGAACTGTTGTTGCATGTTTAGTACTATTGCTACGTCGTCGAGTGGAAGTGTTGTACCTGTGCCTCATCACATGTTCATCAAGTCGGCCAGTCACACTTTCTCTATCTCAGATGTACAGAAAATAAAGGACGCGATGGAGAGGTAGTGTCCATCCTCAACTTTAGTTCTCGGTTTTCCCACTTTTCTGAAGGAAAGAGCGGACCCAAGTCCTTATTCCTGGAGAATGTGTTCGAAATAAGAGGGCCACGTGGGGGAATTGTGTCAATGAGTGCCAGTCAGGATAGACTTGTCAGTTCTAGCAAGGGTTACTCTCAATAACTGATTCCAGACTGTTCGAATAATTTGTGGGATTTGGAGGCGTTTTGTGAAGTGCAGACTTACAGTGGATACCCCCACGTCACGAGGAATATCAACCTTTCCCCCGAACTGAGGATGGTGGTCATGACGGCTTCGTACTGCTCAATGGTGTGGGACATTCGAGAGCCTGCTAAAAAGAAATTTTCTATTTTTTGGTTATTTTTACATTTTGAGTGTCAGTTCTGATGGAAGTGTATTCAGGAATGCACAAAGTTTTAATGAAATGCCCAACGCTTGTTCGACGCCGTTGGTTGTGTGTTTATCTGTGGATAGACTAAGTCTGTATTCTTCTCATTCCAATGTTGTGAATGTCTGGATTTGTCCAGGTTTGCACATTGGGTCATTATTTTAGAATGGAAGCACGTCCCAATACATTTATGTGCGACTCTTTGATTGTATTTTTGCTTGAGGTGGTCATTGAGGATGTTCTTTATCTCATTGCTGCTTTGAAAGATCGAACTCTTTGTGTATATTTTGGGAGAATAACTTGATAAGGTGTTTAATGTGAAAGGGGACACTTTTGGGGAGGTTCACCCCAGATGTGTTGTTCGCACTCCCCACAATGATAGAATTGTCCATCTATATGTGATTGGGAGTTTTCTATTCTCAGTAAGTCATGACGGGTGTGTGTGTAAATGGGATGTGAGGGATTCGTTAAGAATAGTCAATGTGATGTCTATGGTTATATTTCTAGAGGAATGTTCTGGAACATTCTGGAAGGAGTATTCAGTGTGTCCACGATATTCCGTTTTTGGAGAATGCGTTTGTTAGTGGGTGTCGGAATAGTGTGGTCAAAGTGTGGAATTCGGAGTCGATGGAGTGCAATGACTCGTTTAAAATTAGTGACAAGGGGATTAATTGTTTTGCTGTAAATAATGATGCTCTTTTTATCGGATTGGAGTTTGATTTTTTATTTAATATTTTAGTTTCATTTCTGCATGGAAGAACAGGATGTAGATATTGAAATTCGGTTCTATTTGACTGTATTAAAAATCTTTCTATTTGTTTTTGCATTTGCTAGTCTTATATTTCTAACTCAGGGTAGGCAAGGAGTTTTGACAGATTAAACTGAGAGGGGATGTTTTGTAGTATTAAGTTGTCTCTTGTTCACGTCTTGAGTTTCAAGCCAAGAAATACGCTTTGAGATCGCTGTGAATTTTGTATATCCATTTCCAACAGTCTAAGTAGTCTTTAGTTTTTTCATCTCGGCCAATTCTATACAAATATACACTGAAATGGATCGCAACGTGACAAAGCAGCATTTTGGGCTGAAGTATTTTTATTCTTAACTTCGGCCGCTTCAAAAGTAAACATTAATTTAAATGACTACTTTAGCTAGTCAAAAATTCATTGTTTTATGTAAAAGGCGACTGGATTGTTTTTTCCAACTCAAAAAAGTCTGCTTTCCATAAAATAATTCACGTCTTAGTAACAAACTCAAATACTATGCATATCTTTAAGAGTGGACCAAGCAAGAAACTAATTTTGATTCATCAAGCAGCAAGAACCTTACTATAAGATGGCTTATTTGATAACTCATTATTTTTCAAACGACTTTAAAAGACTTTATTTATAATTCAACATTTATCAAAGAAAAAAGAAATAGACTTTCACTGTTCTTTACATAAGTACATGTACCCCTGAATATTTTCCATGTTTTTAATTCAATAATCCTTTCTCCTACATGTTGCTGTCAGCTTAGTACTTTCTAAGAAATATGAAAATTGTTTAATTTGTATTCATCATCATAAATTTAAAGCGGAAGTGCCATCAAAAACTAGGGTTTGGTTCAAAGTATTTTTATAGTTTATTTAACTTACATTTTTGCTTACCTTGCAAACAATGAACTCATATACCTCTCCCGAAGTGTTTTTATTGCGATAATAAAATAACTTGTGATTCTTTGCTCTATAGTTTATAGATTTCTATTTTGTTTTTCATTGGCTTAAAGCACTTCCTATCCTCAGCACGGGATTACCACTGGACAATGAATCCTTACCGATCGGGATCTGTTTACGCTTGTGTTGAACATCTGCCAGCCCCACCATTGCCGGTGCGGGTCCACAATTTCGTAGAACAGCTCCACGCCTTGTCGTGTACAAAGAGTGCCGGTAGAATTTCTCGCCACACTCAACTTTAAAGTCGGCTAGTTTCCCTTCCATTCTAAGGTCTGTCGGCCTTTCCGGGAGCGACGATAAGCGTCCCGACGGGATGACGACCTTTCCTTCAGGGGACGCAAGTCCCTGGTTTGGAACGACACCTGCCTCGACTCCTTCTTGGTGACCATGTTACTCAAAACTTGCAGCAACCCGGGCTTTGCCAGTGATCAGGCCGAAGAGTTAAAGAGTCCAAAATACACGATTATTTTGAGTTTGCCCCCTTGCCTTCGAAAGGACAAGGTCACCAATCATAGGAAAGGTTTTGTGACAGCTCGGCATTTTCTCTGTTAGATTTACGCCACAACCACCTTGATATCGAATCTCCTCGTTTTTTCCAGTAGTTTTATAATTCTTGCCTTAGAAGGGGACAAGATTCACCCTTCCAGCCCATACATCACCACAGGAAGAATACCAACCTGGAAAATAAATAGCAGGGTCTCCAGGGGCAGGAAAAATTTGATTAGGCACATGCTCATTTATGTACATCGTTTTTTCCTTAGAATAATGTCTTCGTCACACTTTCCATTTTCAGAAAATTGGACTCCCAGGTATAAAAACGATTAGGTCTTCCGAATAATGTCAATCGTGTATGGTAAGGTTTTTGCACTTCTACTCGAGTGTGACATCTCAATTGACAGAGTCAAGTAATTCACTGTCACCCACTGTTTTATTTAAGTAGATTTTTAGTTTCATTCCTGAATTCGCCTGAAAGGCTGCCTCGAACGTAATAATAACGTCATCAGCATAAATAAACACATTTGTTGAGATGCACACATGTTTTGGAAAGTTTTCCATATACACTTTAGTTTTTTTCTATGACTTTGGAACTTATCCTCTTTGGAGGCTGGCAGATGGATCTTCTTCCAAAACCACTGCGAGCTGATTGCGGAAGAATTCGGTAGTCTCCTCTTGGCTCGACAGGCATCCTCTTGGAAAACGCAGGCAAACTTCAAATGTCATCTGAAAAAATCAATTTGTCAATAACAACCTTTAAATTTGTAATTACGAAAGTCAATTTTGCATATAAGAAATTTTCGTCAAAATACATCGAAAATTGTTTGATGCCTGAAAAAACAAGATATCGAAAATACAATGATGATACAAAAAAAATAATAATTGAAGCACATTAAAATTTTGGCGATTGGCAGTCTCTATGCTCCTCTCCTGGAGTTAATTTGAGAACAGCTTATCTTTGGATTGAAAATAAAGATAAAGAAAGACATCCAAGAGGAGGTAAAAGACATTCAAAAAAATCAAATAAATATAAATGAATTAATCAGTTGGATTGAAACTGATCCTCAGATCACTTTGAAAGAATGCGCGGAGAAAATACGAAAAAATTATTCAATGTCTGTGTCGGTTACAACAGTAAAAAATTGGCTTGATGGGGAATTAATTTCTCTCAAAACCTGTTGACCAATAGTTGCAAACGTAAATTCACCTGAAAATAAAGAAAAAAGAATATATTATTTGGATTGCTTGTTTAAAGCAAGGTCTCCTGGAAGAACTTTAATTTGGATCGATGAATCCAATTTTAATTTATATTGTAAGAGAAAAGAAGAACGATCAAAAATAGGATCTCGTTCTTTTGTCATTACTCCAAATTCGAGAGGCTCTAACTTACATTGTATAAGTGCAATGTCTGCTTCAACATTGTTTAATTTTCATTCAAAAGAGGTTCTTACAGAGGAGAAGATTGTAAAAAATGGATGAAAGAGTTAATTAATGAATGCAGGTCTTCAGGCGTACAAGATCCCACTTTTATAATTGACAATGCTCCTGTTCACAATCAATTGGAATCAGTTGTTGATCAAGAAGAAAATATTGAACTTTTACGATTGGCTTTATGTTCCTACTTATTAAACCCAATCAATTGGCCTGGAGTACTTTCAAAGCAGAAGTAAAAAAAATGCTAAGAGAAAAGATGCCAATAATTCTCGAATATAACAAAACTTCGGATGGTTCTTCAATTTTTGAATATAGGCTAAAAATGTTGGAAGAAATCGCAGGAGAGGCAAAAAAGGTTCTAACGCCACAAAAATTAATGGGATTTGTTAACCGGGTTGAAAGGTATTATCCCCAAGTTACTCGTGGTGAAGACCTTTTTTCAGCACAGGTAGCACGTATTTACATTTTGTTGGCGTAAAGTATTAACTTATAGTTTGAGTATAAGTTAATACTTAATTTACATTATTATTTACTTCGCGAACAAAAAACTCTTTTACTTCGATAATAAAATAAGTTGTGATTCTTTGCTTTATAGTTTAAAGATTTCTATTTTTTTTTTATTGGATCAAAGCACTTCCTATCCCCAGCACGGGATTACTACTGGACGATGAATCCTTACGGATCGGGATCTGTTTACGCTTGGACTTGAACATCTGCGAGTCTCACCCTATGTATTTCGGACTCTTTGAGTTTGTCTCCCTTGCCTTCGAAACCTCAGGAATCGTCGGCAAGGCCGCGACTCAAAAAATATTTTTCGTTAAATAAAAAGAAATTGTGGATTTTTAAATTTATTAAATAAACTGAGGAATTTTTTAATGAAACCAAAGAACAAAATTGATCATTCAGCAATATCTTCGAGATAGGTTATAAGGGATGTGAGGCCATTTATATAGTTCATGTCTAACTCATTAGAAGGCAATGCATGAGCAAAGTCAATCATTTTTATTTCAATCTGCTCTTCCTTGCATTCTTTGAAATCAGTTTCATAAATTATTAAAATTGATGTTGCGATAAATCTCCACGTTTTTTGAATTTCGAAAATTTTTAGGAGCTCTTTCAGTTTTTGTATTACAATTTTTAAATATTCTCTCCCATTTGCGAAAAAAAGACTCAATGCTGTAATTATTAATAAAATAAATATTTTTCACCATTACGAGTTGTTTCGGGTGTAAGCTGAAGGCCATATTCCTTATCGTAAACGTCGTAATAATCAAACCGGCACCATCTCTTTAGAATTTAAGTATTGACACAAAAACCCTCATTCCGCATATTCGAAATTTGATGATATCTGCAAATGGAAATTTTTTCATCTTTTTTTCCCTTTGAAGCTCAGATTCCCATGTGACTTGACCAATTTTGATATCAATTAATGAAGGATTCTGAAATTTTGCTGATAGATCTTCGAGACAAACATAATCTAAAATTAATTATTTATTAATTGTTAAATTACAATTCTCAGATTCTTTACAATATACAGTATAAAAATAATCTGCAGTGAATGTATACAAAAGATTTTGTATACTACCAATCGGAGCTTGTGAAACTGTTTTGTAGTAATTTGTTTCCATAATTCCTCGATTATCATTTTTTAACTTTTTTAATAACTTTCCTTCTCCATAACTAAGAAATTCTAATATTTAAACAAAATTTGTGATACTACCATCCTTTTCCCCTTTAGAGCTTATTCCTGCAACCTGATGAAAATATGGTTTTGTTTCTTTTAAGAGTACAACTTCCTAATTTACAATTTTTAATAATATAATAAATATTTACTTGGAATTCTTGCTGCATTTAGAATATATAGTAGTTGATTTCATATTTATAAATAGTGAAAAACATTGATTTCAACAATTATCCTATATTGAATTCATTAAAGATTCATTCATTCAAATTTAAATCGAAATTACTACCCTGAATGCTGAATGCATTTTAATTTTTTGAATTCTAATTTATTAAGAATTCATAAATATAAAGCACACTAATTATAACTTCATTACTATGTATTAAAGCACATTCAAGGGAGAAATTTAAATAATGGTACAGAAAAGTGATTCAAATCATGTGTAAAAAAATTTTAATAATATTATTAGTAATTACGTCAAAAAAAAATATTATGCTATAAAATACTAGAAATACATTTGGTGTTTTAAAAAGCTTTTATTTTATGTTTTTAGGACAATTTTGTCAATTTTAATTGTTCAATTATTATTTTCATGCTTAAATTTACAAAATCCTCTCATTATAAAGTCTTGAGAATCATCCATGAATGTTTCAATTATTCCTGGTTAAATTTTACATTGCAATATATCCAACATTCGCGTAGCATTCCGTAATAATGGTCTGTAGAAAAAACAGATTGGCGAATTTATTTCAGCAAATATTCTATTTTATAACCTACGGAATCCTTTCTAAGTAATTTTTTTAAATAATATTGGATTTGAATTCAGATTCAAAATGTCGAAAAAATGTCAAAATTTTGGCCGAGAAACGTATTATTGATAAAATAGAATTGTTAGTTAATGAAAAGATTTTCTTAATTGTAGATGAAACTGACCCCTGTAAATAAAATTTTTTAAATATTCTCATTGAAAAAATAACGGATTTTCAAATCAACAATCTTATTACATAGCATTAAAATTGTTGCCAAATGCATCAGTTGTATTCCAGACTTTGGATGGGACGATTAAAAGTGAAAAGACTAGGAAGTACTTCACAGTTCATTCAGCTTCAATTCAACTGGAAGTTAAAGAAAAATGACTTTCCCTCATTTTAATTGTACGTTAGACTTTTATAAGCATGTAGTCATCAGATAGGTGCTAAAAGCCTTTATCGTTTTTGAATTGTGAATTGAGAGTTCTTGTTTTCGAACATCTACAAATCGAGCCGTTTTGCAAGTTTTATTAAAATTTTTGAATTAATAAAATAATAACACTGGAAAAACAGAAACCAAAAATAATAATGTGATATTATGGTGTCGTCGGTTTATGTCCCTTCCAACTAAAAGGGCTAAAATAAGGGTCTTTTATGTGTAATTTCTCGAAGTCATTCGTTGGATTGATATTTTTTGATCTATCAAGTGATTGATAGGCATCGTTTCTTGCATGTTCTTCATTAGCACTTCTCTGATTTTCCCCAGAATTACTTTCTTCGTCAAAATTCTCCCAGCAGTCTTTCTTATTGATTTAAGGGAAATATGGAATCAATATTCTCCACTTGTCAATTTTCTTAGTGATATTGAGTTCACTAACTTTTGTATCCAGAGAGCTTTCAATTTCCTGGGTAAACGAAAATACTTGTAGAATAAACGAATATTTCGAGCCAAAAATGAATTCAAATGAAATTTTGAAAATTTTTAAGAGATGAGGAATTTTTTGCCTTTGAAAAAGTTGAAACTGTACTTTACTTATAAAAAATGTAAATTGATGTGGAAAAAATGATGGGATTATTCCAGTGTCCCTTTCACTACGTACTAATAAACGAAGATCCAGTCGTGTTCCGTTATTAGAAAAATACATTTCTGGACAAATTAAATATGTCAATTATTCCTTTAATAAAGAAAATGAATACATAAACAATTTTTTATAGCCGGAAAAATCAAAATTACAAACCATCAATTCGGCGTAAATTCAATCACGCATATTCCAAAAATGCATCATACCTACCATAAAATACGGGGGAGAAAGTATCATGTTATGTGGCTTTTTCATCAACTATATGTAATAGATAGAATAATGAATTCAGTCAAATATTGCAAAATCCTAGAAAAATATATTTTACATTCAGATCACCAAATTAAAGTTAATACAACACATTCCAGTTGACAAGGATCCAAAACAAAACTCCAAAATGACTGCTAAATGTTTGCTAAAAACGAAATAAATGTTTTGGAATGACCAAATCAATCGCCAGACTGCAATTTAATCGAACATTTATGAAAAATTTCAAAAATAAAAGTTAATTTAAGAAACCCGAAAAATACTCACAAATTGAAAACAATCTGCTATAAAAAATAAAAAAATAATACAACTTACAAATCCTTTGGTCAATAAAGTATTTAAAAAGCATATTCTTCCTTAAAAAAATATGTATTTTAAATATTACATACACGATCTTTTCCTGAATAGATTTACTTAAATGCACTTTTATTAATAACAACCCAATTTAAAACCTATTTTCAAAACACACAGCCTAAACTGACCAACGAAAAGAAACAAGAATTAATGAATAAGAAAGAGTACGTCCTAATTAGCCATGATTGTCCTGGTACATTTCCCACATGTGCTCCTATTTTTGTGTTTGGCCATCATGGATGCAGGCCCACATTCAGGATTGGGGCACCGATCTCTCAACAACGTGACTTCTCCGTCGTTGTTGACTTTGTAGTATTTCAGAGCAGCCATCACGACTTTCTTTCTTTTGTGTTTCCTCTTCTTTGGCGTGGTGTGCTTTTTGGATTTCTTCTTCTTCTTTCCTCCCAGGAGGGGCACAAATTGATGGAGGGTTGACAGATCCTTTATTCCATACGAATCCAACGAACAATCTGCACTCAATGTTGAACCCTTGTGGCTAATATACACCTCATTGAGTGAAATTCCTTTAAATGTTCGAGAATTAAACGGAACCTGTCTTTATGGAAATTTGTTCAAGCAATGTTCGAGTCTGGTCGGTCTCTGAGACCTAGATTAGATGGATTAACTGAGGATTACATTACAGCACAGTGTTCCTTGAGAGGGGGTCTTGACGAATATCTGCATAGTTTGGAGCTCACTAGAACACAATAATACACGTGGTATTTATTAATTAATAAAATATCATATTTATGAAAATATTTAACATTAATAAGCTTTTATTTAAAATCTATTTCTTCACTTGTTCACTTTTATTTAAAATATAGTTTGGTTGACCAGTTATTGGAATATAGTCGGTACCCCCAGTTTGTGACGATAAAAAATCTTTAACAAATACTTCTAATTTATTTTTTACTTAATTTTTTTGAGGGACCAAAGCTCGGGTTTTATATTAATAGACTTTGTGATAAAATCTGAAAAGTAAAACTAAAAAAAATCTTCATTTATAAATTTATATACATTAAAAATAGATAAACAAAAAACACAAACAACACGTAAAAAAACAGAATTATAAAATAGAAATTTCAATAATCTTCTCATTTTGTCGGCACATAATTTTACAATTTTTGCAAAGAACTGATAAAATATTTACAAAAAACTCACCCAACAAACTCGAGAAATATCTCGCTGCAGTTTTTCGACTGTTCCGTGTTGGAGGACAAATTTGGTCGAATGTAGTGACCCCCCTCAGAAATGACTGTTCCTTACATTTCTCCAACACTCTCTCATCAAATGTGGACGTGGCAGAACTATTAAGCGACGTTTCAGTCAATTCGGGGATTTGAATACTTCGTTCAGTTTTAGAATTAAAACTTCTGTTATCAATTTTCAAGTCAAAATTACATTGGTTCATAATTTGTTAGAATTGCAGGAGATTTGTGAAATCTTTCACTTGGTTCTTCTTCTTCACTTTGCATTCTCCTTGCCACCTCAATGCTGTTATATTTCACCATTTTTCCGCGTTTCGGAAAATGGATTACAATCGGTGGAGACCAAAGGTTATTAAAGTTTTCTAAAAGTTGATTTATTGTTAAAAAGACTGGCAAATTTGCTTGAAAGTGTTTCAAATGACAAAGGAAGTTCGTGATTAACCAATTTAAGTTTTTTACTTGTTGATTCAGCTCTGTTTTTATTTTCTTTTAATTTGTCAATGCTGTAGTTAGTCACTTGATCTACAATTAGTCTTTAGTTTTCCGAACACACCTCTTGACTTGCTAAAGAGTCAATTTTATAAAATTAATTTAATTATTCTACAAATTTATACTACAAGTGCTATTCAAATGTGACAAATTCACTACTTGACTTATTAAGTGTATAATTCTCACTTACCGATTCTCTGGGTTGACTGAGCTCGATTCCCTGACTGATGGACATTCCCTGAAGGCCCAATGCCTCGTCCAAAGGTCGGTTTCTTTTTGGAATTGGAGTATTTGGTTGCTCATTTCTAACACTTTGGGGTCTTTTGATGGACTTGTGTCGGAAATGGAGGAGATTTGTTCTTGATTTTGTAATTCGTTGAGGAGACTTTGGAATTCTTCTTCGTTTAAGGGGGGAATAATGTCTTGATTGTATTGGATTGTATTTCTGCTGAAATTTTCTTCTTGAAGTGTTATTAATTGTTGGTTAACCGTGTACAAATCTAAAAAGAGCGGGAAAATTATTTTGAATGACGTGGTGGAATTAATTAAATATATAATAAATTAAAATACCCATAGAATCGGTGATTTCGTCCTAAGAATAAATATAGTGAACTAAAACCAGATAATTAAAGTCAAAATAATTGTTCTGGTCTTCATCGCGAATAAAAAACTCTTTTCTTTTAACTCTCTGTCTCCGAATAGGCCTCTTTGTGGGAGTAAAACTGGCAGACAAGTGCCTCGAGTAGAAAGATCGAGTAAAGGACTTGATGTCGGCTAGGAAATTTAATGATTTGCTTACTTATCAGGTATTCGATTTGCTTAGAGTAAACTCGGACTACTCCAATGACTAATTTGGCCGAAAGATATAAAGAGAAGCGAGTCTTTCTCCTCCCACGCTCTGTGTCGAGGAGACCAAGGACATGGGCAGCCAATTCCTCGCTAAATGAATATTTTTGTACAGAAAAACCAATTTTCTACAATATTGGTCTTGTTATATTCGAGTTTTGAGATTCTCCCACTTTTGGTGGCAGCGATCCTTAAATATGTGGCTAATTAGTACCAAATAATTCCAAATTTTCCTGTCCTTCTTTGTAAAAGTTGATGTATGTAGAACATTTTGATCAAATTTGTATTCAGATTTGATTTAAAATTTAAAATATTTATTTGTAAATGGTAAGCCAAAGATAAAATAGTATACATTTTTAATATAAATTAATTATAATAATAAATAAAATTTTTGTTATAAAATTGAAATATGTAATAATTTTTTAAATCTTCAAAAAATTAATAAAATTGTTCACTTTAAATCAAAATCTAAATATTTGTTAACTAAAAATAACAAATTATTATATCCCAACAATCTCAACTACTTTAATAACTAAAAAACTGTGATTTTACTTTTTTTGATTAATTTACTAATTAATCGATTTAATTAAAGTCGCTAAAATCATTCAAACTCTAAAAATCGTACTCAAATTCATTCGTTCTAAATGCTCTCAGAATTTATTTATTAAATTAAATTGAAAATATTTATGATTGAAGACTTTTTAGAAAGCACGAATTAGTATTATTTTATTTATCCAATGCCTTCTCTAAGACATTCAGACTATTTTTCCAAACATTTTTTTCATTTATATTTCAATGAGAAAAGAAGTTAAATTCGAGTTTCGATCTTTGTTTAGACGCTCTCCTAAGTTTAGTCTATGGAGTATCAAGTCCCACGGATTGTCTTTAATACATTCATGTAATTTTGCTTATCTTAGGCAAATTTTTTGCTTGCTCTGAGTACGTTCAGAGGACTGGCAAAAACAAAATTTTTTAATTTGAGCATGTCTTTTGGAGCGGTTTATGTATTTTTTAATTTACTATTCTCGAACGTCACTCCAAAATAAGGTAGCTCTTGCACAAATGGACTCTCCAAGGTTAGTCTTAAAAACAAAACTTTCACAAAACCCCGCTGACCAAATAACATTTAAAAAACTAAACATTCTGCTAGAAGAATGGTTCTCAAGTATGAATCCTCTTTAACATGAAGTGTAGTAAATGTGACAGTCTGATAAAATTTCAAAACTACTTAATTGTAGATGCAAACTACTTCAATCGGAATCTGTAAAAGATTTGATTTTAAAAATCAAAGAATTTTTACTTATTTTATGTTTACAAACATCAAATACAATTCCAGCCAAATCAGAACCAGTTATTCAAATTTCTAAGGCGTAAAGACTTTAAAATTGTCCAGAATATTCTAAATTCTAAATTATAAGGACTCAAAGGACCCTACATTATTAAAGGTAGTCTTGTAAATCATAAATTTTCTCTAGAGAACGTAAATTAATATTAAATCAAATTTAGATTATTTTCATGCAAAGTTAAAACATTGTTTTTTAAGCAGATAAAAATCATAGAGGAAGCTGATAATAAAAATGTTGTGTTGAACTGATTTTATTTTTTTAAAATAGAATAATTTTAACGATATTTTAATATAAAATTGTTTCTATGGAATCGTAACAATTCTGGATATATAATGGAGGAATCATACCGTCCGCTATTTTTAGCTCAAGTATAGTTGGTTTGAATGTTTACAGTTTAAAGACAAGCTTGGTTAAGTCTCTAAATGTGTATAAGACAAGAAAAAAAAGTCTACAGAACAACGAGATGATATTAACTGTTGCTGATCGGAAAATCCAGACTCAGCATAAGTGAAATATTATTTGCTATTATTTTAAGTGATTTAATCAAAGAACAACAAGAAAATATTGACTCTGTAAAAAAGTTGCCAAAAATTAATTCTCCGTCTACAAGAATGCCTTCAAAATATATCAAACAATATAACGAAAATAAGAAAGAACGGTGAACGATATTATAATATAAACAGACACGAAAACGAATTGAAGCAACATGAAAATAAATCTCTCCTCATCCAGAATGTAGAATCTATTTACCTCAATATTTATAGGAATTGTACCATCAAGTGAAATCAATATGCAACAAATTGACAGAATCATCACATCAATATAAAAAGGAAATTGAGGACATTTCAAATTCTCTAGAAGAAGTAATAATTTATATTTATTTAGAAAAACGACATGGAATATGACCAACTTCCTCAACGGAAAATTCAGCTAGAAAGTCTAATGGAAAAAAGAGAAATGATTATTTTATCGTTTTATGACGAATTAAAACAATTGGAGAATAGACGACTCAAATCAGTATGTGCTAAATTATTATTTTCAAAGATGATTGATTTATTTACACAAACCAAAAAAAATCTAATCGCCATTGCACACATTCTCCCCCAACAAGTCGACGATATTTTGGACGAAAAGTCACTAGTATCAGAAACATAATTAAATATTCAGTTATTCAATTTATCTGTAGTATCAAATCTCAAAAAATATGAAAATGTGCGAAAAGCACTAAAAATGAGAGATATCGAGATTAAACATATTATGTTGGAAAAATGGACCATAGTAAAGAGTAATTTACGGAATGACAAGATGGAGATTGCAATAAAACAATTTCTGTAAAATATATTGTGTAACGTTGTAGTGAGCAAATTGAAGGCGTATCATTCAACATGTATGATATATATAAAGAAACTTTACAAAATTATGTAAATAGATTTGCTCAAATAAATAAACAAATTTTATTCATTTTTGAAACTCTTGGGTTTATTGTGGATTAATTTAAAATATGCAGTTCGTCGGGATTTGATAAAATTCGCGAACAAACCGAAAATGCGGCCTTCCAAATTACAGAAATTGATAAAGAATATGGTCATCGATAATAAAGAACTATTTATAGAAAATACATTTGTTGAACTTAAAGAAGAACTGAATTTGTTAAAATCTGAGAGAATTCTAGAAATGAAAAACAGGAAAGACGAGTTTATGGTAAGTTGTACATATAAATTCAAAGACTTCTTTGGACAATATCTTTTCCGTCGAAGAGGCAGAACAACGAATAGAAGACTTTAATAATTCATTTATGAGCATATTAAGACGAAAAACTTTAATTTGGAATAATGATGCAACTGTTCTGATGGTAAGTATTTCAAATGTATTTTTTCAGAAAAAAATTAAAATATTTCAAAAAAACATGTCCAAAAAAATATCCGAAACCGTTCAATTCACAGAAAAAGCTATCCTTCTTTGGAATAATGGAGAAACGAAGTTGAATTCATCCTTCGATGAAATGAATCAAACAATGCTCCGTGATATAACAGAAAATCGAGAATATTTAGAAGTATATTATTTACATTTTTTTCTTTGGAAATTGAAAATAACATCACAAAATATATCGAGGATATGCGAGAGGATTACACACAAGATCAGCTCAACAACAATTTCACTAAGGCAGTGGAATATTTGAATAACATTAAATCAAGGTATTTTGTTTTAGTATTTTTAGCTACGAAAATTTTGGAAAAAATCAAATAAAATTTCTCAAATCTTACCCGGGAACAATACGGACAATTTTACGCGAAATTCATAGATCGATTACAGAATTTTTTCAAAATCGAAAAACAAGTCATCAATTGACCAGATCAGATACAATCACTGAAAATATTAAAAGAAAAATGATAGAAAATTTTCAGGAAAGTCTGACAATCTCTGACTTGTTTTTTACTGATGTAGCAGAAAGGTCTGAAATATTTTAATAACTCTAAAGATTGAAAAAATTGTTCAAAAGTAAATTTTCTGAATGGAAAATCGAGGTGGAAGAAAAAACCAAAGATATCGTAGAGTTTAAGGTCTTACTTTAAATTAAATTTTAAAGAGTGAGGAAGTCAAATCAGAACTTCAAATAAAATTGAATCTACTAAAACCCCGTCAGAAACGCATTGAAATCGATATTTATCGATTCCGAGTTGGTTAGCTTTGCAATGCTAAATAAGTAAGATCAAATCAATCAACATTATGAACAACTTAATAAATTTTGTGGGAATGTGCGTGAGCTGTTGAAAAACATATCAGAAGAATTTAGTCGGGTAGAAGAAACTCAGTGCAATACTGTGAACAAGCTTCAAAACCACGTGATTAAACTCGAGACCATACTGGACAACACCTATCACATTTCCAAGTTGCCAAGAACTAAGAAATTTACTAGATTCTCAAAAGTGAGCGAGTATTATGAAATGGAGATGGAAAACTGTTCAAAAACAATAAAATCTTCATTTCGTAATTTTCGAACAAGTTTAGAACAGTGTAGTCAGGAGTGCAGAGAAAAAACATATTCTCTCGTACAGTCTTTCAAGTTTTCTCTGAATTGATTTTGTAGGCTGATCTGTGACGGAGGGACATTTAGTTCTGGAGAAGTTGGTTTGTACCGTCAACAGATTCACAAAATATCCCAAGAAATTGACAACACTGAATTGGAAATATTGGACCAATTAGAGGCGACTGAATCTAAACGAATGTTACAATATTCCCGAATTTGCTCCGAATGTCACAATTTGTTTAGTTTATTTACTAATTAAGCTAGACTTGGTGAACATTCCAAGGATGTCCACTTTTTGAGTGACATCGGTAAAATACTCACAAACTGTCAAATAAACATAAAATCATTGGCCGCTAAAAGCAACGGAAAAGCACGAATTTTATTTGAAATGTTGGAAAATATTCGGACTGGCAAAGTATTCAAATTTTAAATATTTTAGGAAATTTATAATTTGAAGACAGTTTTTGAAGAATTTAAAGCTCGGGCAGTCGATTTAAATTGCCTTAAATCTGGATTTGAAGTTTCTCAATCACCCCAATATGACATGTATGCTACAAAACCAAGCAGAAATAATTCAAAAAGTCTACTAGACAACACGAATTTTAATAAATTAAAGTAATAAATATTAAATAAATCAAGTCATACCAATTTTAACGACAATGTGATGCCTTCCATAACTAAAAAAAGTTAGTTTTCATTCTATATTTAAATCAAAATAATATAATATGATATTAGTGAGCATTGGAACTACTCGAAGAGACGTCAATTGTGACACGTACAGTAAAATATCAGACCAAGCAAGGTGAGGGATACATTAGACTGTAGTCTGGTCATGAAATCAATGACTAAAAAAGAAAAGATCAAATTGAGACTGAAACAATTTGAACCAACCGGACCCCATACGTTTATTTACAATAATAAATTGATACTCAATCGAACCATTGGCTTACTGTTTGAAAGGATTGAAGTGATATTTGTTTTCTAATGAAAAGGCATTTTTTAAAACTAAAACTGGGAAAAACAAATCAAAGATATTGGCCGATGGAAACGAGAGTTTTGACGAGAGTACAAACTCTGTTCTTACCAGAATTGAAAATTTTTGAGTCAGATAACAACATATCAACAAAACTGCGTAAATGGTTATATTAATGAGATTATAAAAAATAGAATTTGGAGACCAAGTCCGTAAATTGATGGATGCTGTAGTCAAATTTTCTTTAGGAAATTTAAAAAATTGTACAATCAAATTCGAGGAATCGGTGGCACAGCAGAAAAGTGAATTTAATACAAGAATCAAGGACGTTATAGACAAGTTTGGATCACATAAAGTCTGTCAAATATTTTAAAAGCCAAGAAAATGTATGACGCCAAGCTCTTTCCTATTTTGGGCCATCCTGCACATACTGGAAAATTAGAAAAATTAGTAAATGATCAAGAAACTTCGGAAAATAAAATTCAAGCCAATTTTTTACCATTGATCAAAGAATTTAAAGTAAAGAAATACCATTAATTTAGAAATCATATGCCTTAACAACAATTCAATACGTGGAAGACTATCTCGTCCTGGCCTTGGATTACCTCAAAATATTTGACAACATTTTGACTGAAGAAGAAATAACATTTGATGGTTGAAACATGACATTTATAATTTTAAGAACTTCCTCCCGAACGGAAACCAATCGAGGCACTCCTGTTCGGAGAATTGAGAGAAAATAACACTGCAACTGCATTCACTGATTATGACATTTGTGAAACTACAAAATTTGATACAAAGATAAAATTGAAGAAGCTTTTAAAAAGAATGAGGGATCACTTGGATTCAAAAACTGACAACAAAAAATGGAAACAAATAATGGATCTCTTCGACGACGAGGAATATTTTAGAAAGACATTGGCTCATCAGAGAGTGAGAGAACATAAGTACAACGTAGTTGAGGTGGTTTTGATTTATGAATTGAACAGAATGCAGAAGTTATGGAGGATTATATAAAAGAAATTGAGGATGCGTCAAATAATTGGGTTGCAGGAAAAACACGGTGGGATTGTTATTGGACTTCATGCATCGAAAGAATTAAAAATCTTTACCATCAATAATAATTAACATTATTAGTACTAATAAGGTTATTTGTATCTTACACAAACCTTGCTTTTAAAATCAGGCTTTAAAGACCACAAAGGTAATTTTCTGAATTAATAACAATATTATGATAATAATAATTTTGTCAAACTCCTATGTGAATTAAAGTTTGTAGTAAATTTACTGCTAAAACGGAAAGTTCAAAATGAGTAAGAAACCGTCACCACAAAGAAAATTTTGTCACTATATAAAAAATTAAATCTTTTTAAAATTAGTGTGGAAAGTAACTTGTATACGGAACCTGCGCGTACCTTTTTAAAATTTTTTTTTTTTTAATACAAATTTTTTTTTTTTTTAACACCCGAAAATAATTATTACAATCTAAAGCTACTGATGATCGAGAAGACGTTGCCCCTCAGGATCGCAATGGATATTCTTTGGAACAACCATTGCTTCTCCCGAGGCTCTCTCCGTCTTCTCGAGATCAGATCCCCGATTTTCTCGACGAGTTCGAACGATTTTTGGCTCATGACCCCGGAGGTTTCTATGGATATTGGGGAGAAGATGAAGTTGTCCAACAGGTTGGAATATTTCTGAACTTTATGTGCCTCAGCCTTCTCAGCGGCTGAGCCTGGACTGATCGCGGAGTCAACTATATTGGTCTTTGAGAAGGTGTCTGTGCACGTGGAGTCCCACGCGAGGCATTTCCCATTACTCCACGGGAAAATGGTGACTCCATCTGGGCGTTTACCGTCTCCACGGTCAAGCCCAACGGGTTCCAGTTCTGTCGGGAATCCAGCTGCTTGTAACGCAGCCGAAATAGTCTCGTTGATAGCGGAGTGTCTGGGAGCACGGCCAGCACTCCTCCTGCATGACAGGGGATGTAGTCCTTTGGTATCGACTTTACTACCACATCGGCATTGGCCCCCCGAACAGACATTAAGTCCCAAACGTATTGCTACGCCAATCCTCACACAGTCATTATCGAGAAGGGTTCCAGATTGGGAGCAAGGGAGGGCATTAAGCCACGCCCCACTTTCAGGTCTGGCAGCGGCACCGGCGAGGCGATGCTGATCCAATGTAGGTCTGATTGCTTCCATTTTAGCTTTGCTGGAGATATCATCCGTACCTATTCGTACCTATTCAGCTACTTTCCTAAAACTCTCAGCAGTGACTTCGGATTAGTCTTTTCTAGGCCCAAAGATTCGAGGATCAAAAAATATGCTTCTTTTCCAAAATCTTTCTTTTTTGTTTCTTGCCTCTCAGACAAGTTGTGACTTCGGATCTCCTCCTGTAAAAACACGGATCTCCTCCAAGATCTTTGACAAAAAGGTTTGGATTTTCTAACGCATTTCTTTTGTCATCCTCCGAAGTAATTGTAAAGCAATCTTCCCCCCAACGTGAGAAAAACAATCCAATTTAAGTTTTTAAACAAATAAAAAAATCATTCTTGCAGGGAGAAAATTGATTGGCTGTTTCCATAAATCCAATTTGATCATGTCTACACGTGTTTTGGTTTGTCAATCAGATGGGAAATCTATAGACAACCCCCACTAAATCAAAAATAGAAATAAAGCATCAACCTCTGGATGTCCAGAATCACTGTCAAAATTAAATAAAATAAGAAAATGAATCAATCCTAACAAATAACTCGACTCAGATTGTCTTAATTCGTTTAAATAAGCGTATGTTATAATTTCAATATATTTTACCGATTGCAGTAAAACTGTTATTTACTAGAAGTTAACAAAGCCATCTATCCGAAGTGGACCCCGCCAACATAATTGACGTTATTTTACCGATTATTTATGTAAATTTCCCAATTGATTATTCTAATCACAGAAATAGAAGAAAAGCGTTATGTGCCAGCGGCAAGATTTCTGTGATTAGAATAATCAATTGGGAAATTAAAAAAAATTTATGTAAATTAAAAAATTGATTGAAATAACAAAACTGAAATATTAAACTTTTGCCCTACAGAACGGGCAGGATAATTTACGAGAATTTTTTCCTTGTAGCCACTTCTTGACGCAAGAGAAATGAAAAAAATGACCGCATTTTAATTTAGCCACATTCTCCCCTGATTTGTAAATGTCCAGACATATAGAACAGGTGTCACCAATGTCTAATTCCAGAGTATCATAAACACATGTTTTAATTCTTTTAAGAGCCGATTTTAATACCTTTGATCTTTTTTTCTTAAATCGTTTAAATTAAATTAATAACCCATTCACAAAAACTTGAAATATTCTCATTTAGTGCGTCCACGAGTTGATTAAATTGAACATTTGGAGAATCTTCAAACATAGCGGTGTATACTAAATATATATGCTCAGATATTTGATCACTATGAGTTACAAATTGTTTTAAGAACTGAATTGAGCTTGTGTCATCTTCATCTAGCATGCGAAGATACGATTGGTTTAGAAACGACATTATGTGGCACCTAAAAATTAATATTTATTAAAATACAACAGTCAGAATATAACAAAGCAATAATTGGTAGCAGAATATTTAATGCTTTTAAATATTTATTTAATAATTTCAAATATTAATAAAATTAAAGAGAATTAATATTTTTCCATTTTAATAAAATATAAAATTAAAAAAAGATAGGTTTTTGACTTCTTCCTTCTTTCGGAAAAGTGACGCCATTGGAAGAGTCGCCTGTCTCCAAGACTGCGTATCGAAGCTGACGTTGAGGATGTCCTCAGTGCAAGCTTTCATGTGCTCGGAATAGTCTTCGAGAAGATCTGTTTCCTCATAGCACTGGGCCGTCCTCAAAACGTATGTTAACTTTGGAATAGATAGACAGTTCCTCAATAAAAGGGCCCAGTGGAGTATGCCAAGTTGACAATCGGTAGGATGTACGCAATTTCTTTGACGCAAGCTTCAAGGATACAGTCTCTTCTAACAGAATTGAATGCATTCTTTAAGTCGATCTTGACCAGAATTCGTTGGGAATCAGTGGAAGAGTTAACAAACTCACGTAGAGCGTGGACCCCGGCCTCGGCGCCTCTTCGGATACCAACTTTGAGCTGTGTTGGTACGAAGTACGGTACAAGTGCCCCAGAACCTTCCTTCGACGATCTTTTCAAGCAAGGTAGTACTGTTTTTCCCTGAAGGCCGGCGTCTCTTCGGTAGGGGGGGTAGAGAACGGACTCGAAATTGGACATTCATTCAGGGATCTGCGCTTTCAAAGCTTTAGCAAGGGATTGCCCATCCGTTCGTTGCTGTATCGGGACGCTCAAAGCGTAGACGGGAAAGAGGAATAGTTTTGCCCACGAAAGGGCGTCGGAGTGTTTCTTCGTGGCATTTCCAATCAAGGTGGCAAGACTCTCTGAAGCAAGTAACCTGGCTGCCTTCGGAATCCTAACGGGGATGTACCTACACCGTCGCAAAGGGGACAGATATCGCAGGAAATCCCCTGCATCAGAGACGGGAAGGACAAAGGGAGGTGGAAACCATCCAGGAACTACGCACGAAAAGAAATTCCACGTCTGGAGGGGAAATGGCTGCTTCCTCTTAAGACCAATACAAGAAAGATGGAAAAAATTCCCACAGGTCGAGCAATTAATTCTACGTTTCTGTCTGTTCGATTTCTTGCTAGAAAGGCATGTGGGATTATCTACTTTTTCCATGAATAGATTAGAATAAAATACAATAGGATACACAGAAAATAAGACAATACAATGAGATACACAGAAAATAAGGCAGTACAATGAAAAACAACAATGAATGTGACAAAATTACAAATGGGAAGAAATTACACCACAATATTTAGTTTGTACTCTAATTAAATAAATAATCCAGTAAATGGCACTTTAAAGCTCTCAAGTCACTATAGAAATCTATACGCTTATTTAATTGTTATTTTTTTCATATTTGCCTTCTAAATACCGCCAAAATACGTTGTTTAGTATCTTAAGCTCTTTTTTAAGCCCCCAAGCTAAGATTTTGAGCTTCTTAAGAAACGAATTTAATAAAGATTGTTTTTTTCAATAAAGACAGTAATTAAAATTCAAAATAGTCACTTTTGGAAATTGACAGAATACCCGCCTCCTTTATCTTTATCAAATTTAAAGTTATCTGTCGACAGTCCAAATGGTTTTAAAACCATATTCCCTAATTCTTTTAATTTAGCTAACAAAATTAATACACCAACCCAACCCATTGCCTCTGTTTTTAATTTCTCGTTCCTGGTTTCAATCAGAGGGGGCAATTCAAAATTTCCTTTAAGAGCGACTTGGTTTTTTGGATCGAGTTCCAACACTTTTTTGTAGTCTTTTAAAGCATCTTCCAATTTTTCGGTTTTTTCATAAAGTTTTGCCCTCAGAAGATAAGCTTTGATATAATTTGGATCAAATTCCAAGGCATTGGTACATTTTTCGATGGCTTCTGAGTCTTGGGACTAAATATTTATTTTTTGTTTAATAACAAGATATTTTAACGAGATTGCTGTGTTGTGGTATAAATTGGCTTTAATGTCAGGAAAATATTCCGAAGGACACAACTTCAAAGTTTCTGAATATTTATTTATGGCTTCAATGTATTTTTTGTTTTGGAAAAATTCATTTCCGATGCTTTTTTCTTTGAGAATATCATTTTTTAGTTTCTAGAATGTTGTTCATAATTTTACATCTAATTCCTCTGGTGATAATTCTACATTAATTTCTTCATTTATTTCCTCTAAATTAGAAGTCTCGTCAGCATCAAAAAATTCAGAAATTTCATTTTCAGAATCCATCAGTCAAAATCAAGTGCACAACAAAAACTAAATTATTAAATTATATAATTTATATTTCAAATTTATTGTGAACCTAATTTTATAATTAGATTCATGTGAAGGGTAAGAGATAATTCTTTCAGCTTCGACATGGATATAACTTAAGTCCCAAAAAGTTAATGTTATGAAATAGTCGACTTTGGTATTGCTTACATGTTAGTTAGGCTTTGAGAGGAATTTCTGTTTTTGATTATTTTGTTGAGCTGGCATTGGAAATGGGGCAGTTGAGACAATTATTATTATTTAGGCCAAACAAAATCACCGTCTTAACCATTAACTAACACGTTCAGGTGATTTCGACACTTCTCAACAGTCGAGCCATCTTTTCACGATGTTCCGACCGTGACCCCACACACTTTCTGTATGTACGGTGAATGGTTTGTGGTCCATTTCCACGATCCCCCCCATTTGCCTCTACGAGAGACTCCAGTGTTCTATGGACAATTTCCCTATCGGTATGGTCCTTCAGTAGGTTGATAGATCTTTCTTGAATTCTTTCGATTTTTAGCCGGTTCGTTGCCGCCAGGTTACAGCCCCAAGCAGCACATGGATAGCCTATTGTTGGCTCGATATACTGCTTGTAAAGGGTCTCTACCCCTGGCGGATAAGTTCTCCCACAGTTCCAAAGGAAGGCTTTTACAAAATTGATCTTCTTTATACAGGTTGATACGATCGATTCTACGTGAGGTGAAAAACAGAGGAAAGTATCGAACGTTACTCCCAATATCTTCTGTGTTTTCTTTTGTGGTATTGGAATTCCGTTCAACGTGACATCAATAGTTTTCGTCCCCATCTTCCTATTTTTCGTGAATAGAGTGACTGCTGACTTTTCGGAACATGCATGTAGTCTGTTTTCATATAGCCATCCATATAAGTCTTCCAGTATTCTTTGTAGTCTTTCCTTCGCGTATTCGACATTTACATCCCTAGATGCGACAACTATGTCATCGGCATAGGAGAGTAGTATGTCATTATTTTCCATAGGAACCGGGAGATCATTCAGAAACAAGTTGAAGAGGGTCGGGGATAAAGGAGAACCCTGGGGTACACCATTGGGTAATAAGCGTGATTTTGAACTCTCGTTCCCGACGCACACTTTCCCACGACGTTCGCTCAAAAAATTCGGCAGTTGAGACAATGAAAATTGTATAAATGTTTTATCGTCCCTCAAAAAGTCAAATCACCTTTAAAATATTTATTCCCCCGATGACCTTATTTTAAATTGTTCCGACTGAGAGTTTAACCCAGATTCACCTCAATGCACACCTTTGGAATGTCGCTTGTTTGGAAAGTTGCTTGTTTCTGTGCATAAAAATATTAATTTTCTTTGTTTTCAAGATTTTCTTGTTGGTTGAAATACTCATTTTAAAGTATTCCTTTAATTTTATTTAAAATGTCCGTTCGGATAAACATTTTATATAATTAGTAATATATTACTCAAATTATCAATCTGAAAATAAAAAATGAATTTAAAGACGTTCTTAAACTCTAATTTATTAATCATCTATTCTGGCCTATGCAGACTTGGTTCGGGTTGATCGTCTTTTTCTTTGCAATCAGAGTCGATACTTTGAGAGTTCGAAAAGAGTACTTTTATATGAATTTTATTTTTTAAATGACTTTCTACGTGTCTTATAAGTAAATTGTGAATTTTTTAAATAATTTTGTAAATTTGTAATAAAAAATTGTAAGAAAAGTATTTAAAAATGAAAAAAATGTATTTATATGACGACAAACGGAAAGATCTTTTAAAATTATTTTTTAATTTGCAAAATAACACAAAATATTTTATCAAATAAAATTGAAGCATTTAAAATGATATTTGTGGAATGAAGAATACCGCCAATGTTTTTTGAAGTCTGTATTTTTCATTGATTTCCTCAAACTAATAGATTCAACTTTGGATATACTATCAATATAAAATACGTCATAAAAATACTTTTCATTTATAAAATGATTGATTTTAAAGCCATTTAAGTTGTTTTGAATATTTTTATCTCTCAAAAATAACTTCAGAATCTACAAAACTTTTAAAAATGTTTACCTTTTCCACCTCCTTTGAATATTGTTTATATTTTGTTTTGAATTCAATCAAAACTTGTATTCCCCGAAACTTAATAAAAAATCTATAAATATTGAAACTTTAAAAACACAATTCAGGCCCATAATTTTTCGACCGTTTCAAAATAAAGTAGAAAAGATTTAATGAAAGGTGAACAATTTTTTCATTTTCGCCAAACTTTTCAAATTTTGTTATTTTATCCATTAAACTTGTAACGTGCCTGAGTCCATGAAAACCTGCATATCGTTTTGAAATTAATGGTGACCAAGAATACTTCCGATAACTGGATCCTGAGACAAAATACTTAGGAGAGAGAGTATATCCAGCATCATTTCTGGAGAATCTAGACTCAATAAATTAAGAATAGCAAATAATCCATCATTTTCTTTCATCTTCTCTTTGAATTGAGAGGAAAACTAAGAAATGCTAATGAATGCTTACTTTTGGATCTCCCACAATGAGATTAGTAAATATTCCGATTATATATTCTACATATAGTGACTCAGAGCTTTTAATAAGAACATAAATAAAGGTTTCTTGCACATTATTCAGCCAATACATTGCAAATCTGGTCACATTATTACTTTGCTACAACGAATTATCTGGGTAGTTTCTTCTTTTCTTCTTAGCCATTTGTTTAAAGACTATAATTATAAATTAACTAAATTAAACAAAATAAGCCTTTCTGTTTGTCTGGAAGATATTTTACTTTCATAAAAATAGACATAAGTCTCAAAATTTCATAAATAAGGATCACTGTGCTTTGATTAATGTTGCGAAATATAACTGCAAGTTTTATCACCTCCAACATGTTTATTAAAATAGAAATTCTTTCAGATAGAGCGAATTGACACAATTCATCTTCCAAACAATTTCTAGATAACGTTAGAGTCGGTTTAGATACAAAAGGCATTCCAGTAAGTAGTGAACTTGATTTAAAGGAGGTTTGTTAATAGTTAAACATAATTTTCTCTTTTTAGGGTCGGAGAAATTGTTAGCAAAATTTTGTACAACCTTTTCCAAGAGAGCGATTATAGCCTCGAATATTGATATGTGAGTCCACTATTTGTTAGATATGATCGATCTTGCCTGATGCTGAGATATGTTTTTTAAAATGATTGCGGCTTGTAACTCAATTTCAAAATTGTCATTTTCAGAGTAAATCAATTTGCTCAGAATAGTAATTGATTCCATTAAAATTTTCTAATTCACTTACAAGTTTTTTTTACGCAGGTTTTTTCACCTTCTTCGTCTCTTCTGATAGTCATGTTATCTAGGATTTTAAGCAAGGGAGACAGGATGGCTATATTTTCATGACGTAAAAGATGGCATAGTTTTTGAATCCCCCCAAACAATCTGAACAAACTTGAAAAAATAAATACCGTATTCTAGAAAAGAAACGTTGTTTTTGATTTGTAGAATTCAGAAGAAACTGCAAAGCACGGATCTTCGTCTCATCACAAGGGTTTGAAAGTGCGCCAACTGCATGACAGGTGTCAATAAAATCGTTTTTCTTTGACTTATTTCGAACTGGATTTATATTATTTGTTTTCTCTGATGTTGTATTTGGAATGTTGTTAATGAAATTATTTTGACTGTATTTTGTTTGAGTAGTTGAATTCGGATTGAAATATGTACTGACAAATGAATGTCGCTCCTTGTTACGATGATTGGTGTTATTAATGAAAATTGGAGGCTTTATTACGTATAAATTACTGAAAGGTGGAGAGGTTCGAACAAGAATTGAATCCTGCATAACTCCACTACTGAGTAATCACGATTTAAAGAATATAAACTGTGGAATCAATAAGATTTATTATGACAATGAAATTGTTAATCCCGAAAGCGTAGTAAAACAAATGGGATTCGAAATTTCTAAACAAATAATACGAGTGGTTGTTAAAATCAATAATGATGAGTTTCTGTATCTTCACTCGTAATTGATGACTCATCGGATGACCTCATTTTGGTTTTTTCACCTCGGCTAGATTTGTAATTTCAAAACTTTTATCAACATAATTAAAATTTTGCAACAAATTTGTTTCCTCTCTTATCAATTAGGACATATTTGCAATTTGAGTTAGAACAATCTTAAATTCAAAAAATTATTCTTTTATTTGTTTTTATAAAATTTTGAAGAGATGTGTTTTGTTTGGGTATCAATAATCATTTTCTTTCAATTTTCATTAAAACTTAAAGAAACGGTAAAATAACATAAATCGGTAAAATAACATAAAATTTAAATTTGGCTATATTTATTTGTTTAAACACAAAGACCGCAATAGTAAAGTCAATCGTACGTATGATTCCAAAGCCTGGAAAAATAAAGGACCATGCAGAGAACTATAGGCCGATAAGCCTAATATGCTCCGTCTCTAAAATTATGGAACGGATTGTCTTCACAAGACTTTCGAACTTCGTAGAGGAATCAGGTGCACTTGCAGTAGAGCAGTGGGGATTCCGACGAAAAAGATCCTGTGGTGATTGTTTCGGAGAACTCGAGAAAGTCATCTCGCTTAGTCTTGCTAATAATACAGCGACTATTGCTATCTGCCTCGATGTCTCAAAAGCTTTTGACAGCGTATGGCACCTGGGCCTCTTGGAAAGTGTCGCCAAGAGCAAACCCGGGTCTAAAACGGTCAATTGGCTGAAGAGCTATTTATCAATGAGAAGGTCATACATACGATGCGGAAACCGTTTGTCGGAATCTGTCGATCTCAAAAGAGGGGTACCTCAAGGCTCGGTCTTGAGCCCCCTGCTTTTTAATATTTACGTTGCTGATATTCCAAAACCGAAAGATCCTACCAGTCGTCTCATGATCTACGCGGATGACATATTAATAACGGATGCTTCGTGGAGAAAAGACATCTCGTGGAGGAAGTTAAAAGGATACGTGACAAGAGTGGAAGAATGGTGCATATCAAAAGGACTGACGCTTGCAAAAGAAAAGTGCACCGCCACTTGGATTGCAAAACAGGGAGCAAAACGAAAACCGCCGAGAAACCTCTATGGGTTTACAGTAACGGAGAACCTGAAATACCTTGGGGTTGAAGTTGGATCCAAGGGTTCTTACTTCAGATACATCGACTCGAGGAGAAGGAAATGCGCTCAAATTCTCAGGAGCATAATTCACTTCCACCTTTCCCCGGAAACGTTTTTATATGTTTATAAAACGTGCGTCGAACCATTGCTTACCTACGGGTTCGAGGGATGGTATCCTACTGCTGAAAGGGATGGCATTATCGCTAAGCTCGAAAAGACGAGGCGATATGCCATCAAATTGGCAAATGGACTCCAGTTGGACCAACCCATCCCTCAAGTGATGGAAGACGCGACGGAAACGGTTGGAAGTGTTCTTGAGAGAGCCTTTTCCTCTCGAATTAAATATTAAAAAAAAAAAAAAAAAAGAGGGAAACAACGAAGAAGAGGCATACGTTGTCTCATTAACTTTCTCCCTCTTTTTTCGGCTTTTCCGTTAATAAAAATTCATTCATTCATTCATTCAGTAACCGGACAAATAGTCATGCGATCCCGATAAACGCCACCAGGGAGCTCATCCCCGCTCGGTAAACTTTCCACGAGCCCACAACAGATCGTACTAGACGGCCGATCGATTTTGCCGCGACATTAGCCGCCAATATGGAGTTCTGCTTGATCAGATCCTCCAAAGGAACCGTTCCGGAGCGTTTGTTATCATAAATCGAACGTTCAGTTTATCTTTACGGCCTTAGTTGGGTATCCTCGATTCTCCTTCTGACGTCTCCATGATTCATGTTTTATAAAGAAAGTTATTTTTAAAAACACATCTAGGTTTTTATACTTTTTTTACTGTTTTTATACTATTTGGAAGTTTCAAATAATAATTTTCTTAACATTCTTTCAAAAGCATTTTTTTAATTAATTATAAAAATAACTCTTTATGCGAAAAAATCTTAACAAATTTCTCAATCTGTGATTTTTAATAACAAAAAATAGCATTTGATAAAATTTTAAGTGATTTTTGAATACTTGAAATCAATATTATTGATATTATTATATAAAAATTTTCATAAGTAACGGATACGGATGAGTGTTTTCTATGAACATTATATAATAAAATACTATATAAGTAACTTTTGCAGAAATAGAATAAATGTGCGATTCAAGTTTATTGCCTGTTTTTAATCATAGACCAGTTTCTGTTTCTATCAGACACAAAACCTCGAAGACGCCCTCGTATTTCAGTAAAAGAATCTGAAAAGGATGATGTTTATTACTTTAAAAGATTTAAAAATAATGAAGTATATATATTAATTGATTTTCCTTAGTCTGCTAAAAAATGTCGAGAAAATAAACGAAGACTTCAAAAAATCGTAGAAAATCGATTGAATATGCTAAATTTTAAAATATCGCTTTGTCGTGAATATTTTTTATTTATTTATACTTCGGTAAAAAACAATTTAGACATTTTTGGTGAAAGCACACTTGCATTTTTTGACGAACCAGTCATGGCCAATTTGTTGTTCAACAAATCCAATGATTTAGATAATTTATATTCATCCCAAAAAAGTTTGATCCCAGATTACTCTTTGTGGCCAGAAAATAATTTCTACAGTTATCAAGATGATGTTGATTTTTCAAATTGTGATTCAAAATTTTATGAAATTTGAAGTTCAAGTCTATTTTTTGATTCAATAAACTATTGATTTAATAAATTTAATAAATCTTAAACAAAACTTTCTTTCAATCTGTTTTGAACTTATTTTATGTGTCAAGAACAAATTACGCAGAAAAGTTTCTAACAAAGTACAGAGAATTGAGGGTTGTTTCAATGACCTGACTGAAAAAGACAAAGTTAAACTTTGCAAATTGTGTAGTCCTCACAGCGTTGAAAGTCTTCGCAATTTATAAACATTATTTTGATATCATCAAAAGCTTTATTATTGTAAGCTAATTCCATACTCTTAAAAACTACAAAACAAGCTAATAGGCCTTATTTCTCTGCGAAAACAGAAAATTTTTATAGTTTATCTACAATGACTATTTTTGTTACCTTCGATTTCTTAATAATAACCCCTTGCTGTTTTTGTTAAAAATTGAATCGAGGCTCGAATAAAAATTAAGAAAGACTTTTTGACGAGTCATTTTTATCCTATCTGTCTCGGATGGCTTTTCTTCGGAATTTTCACTTTCTTTTTCTAAGTTAAAAAACAGAAATTTTTTTAAAAAGGTGTTTCTAAAATGTGAAAACTAAATTTTTGTACTGCCATTAAAAAAAGAGACCGGATAAGATTATGTTGCGAGCGCTACGGGTTACCTATGCTCGAAGTTAACATTAAAAATTTTTATAACAAATTAAACTTAAATTTTTTTACTTATTAACCTTAAAATTATAAAATATTTAATTTCAATATTCTTAAAAACCGCAGGATTTGAAATTTTTAAATAGATTATTTAACATGTATATTGTACGCACATGAAACAAATTTAGTTATAAATTAGAGCCACATAAGTCAATAAAGTCAATTTCAATTCAGAGTTAGACTTTAGTCTAAAAATAGTTATTACTTAAATAAATATCCAAAAAGAGTTTTTATAAAAATTTGTTAGGTCGATTAGGTTAATTTTTAAATACAAATTTAAATAATATAATCATATCATAATTTTAAGCGTCAAAATAAATTTAAAATAATCGGCGTGACATTTCTGAATTATTGTAATAATCTTTTACTAAATTATAGAGTACATATCTCTAAAAGGAGATTCTTTGCTCATTAAATGAGCGACAGAATGTTTATTTAATGAACAATCGTGTCATAGCGTATAATTTTCCATTAGGAATCTTTTTTGGCCATTCTAGGTCCAGTAGATTGCGTAGTTATTTTATGTGAAACGTGTCTATTTTATGTAACTCTGCCTCTATGCCACCCCAGGTACCCGAGTTATACATGAGAACTGGTTTTATATACGCGTTGTACAGCTTTAGCTTGATGTTTGTTTTTTGAAGTTTTCGATGATTCCATATCTTTTGCATTTTCTTGTACATTGCAGAGGTTAAAACTCTCATGTCCTCACTATCACCAAGTAATGATCCCAATTTCCTTTTTTCCTCCAACTTTCATCAATATATTTCAATTCCCTTGCGATTCTTATGTGTTCAGTCTTTTCTTGATTAACGTGCGAACACCATCTCTCAAATTCGTCCGGAATTTTCTCCAAAACAGATGCAAGTTCCTGATCATTTTTTGACGAAATGTATTCGGCAATAATCCCAGTTTTTTCTTTATTATCCAATAAATTTCTTCCTTAACTGTCGTGAATACAAATATTCTTAGGTTGCACTCCTCTCAACAGCCCGAAACATTTTCGTTCCGTATCCCGTCCTCTCATTTTCACTGTCACTTTCATGTATTTTTCTGACATAAATTTCCTTCTTCCTTTTTTGATCTCCCTGACAACACGACTCCTTTCTTTTTTTAGCACGTTATAATTATCATGATCTGTCGTAGATTCCATATTAAGTCTTATTTTCTTCTGGTTATCACTGATAGCAGTTTTTACTTTATCTAAGATTTTCCCTTTTTTGTTAAATTCAGGACCAGAAACTATAGTGCGAACTGTATGCATGTTTTTCGAGTAGTAAAAGGCTGCACTAAGTTAGGTTCCCCATCTTGTAATTATTACTTCAGGTGGTAATTCTATATTGTCAAAAAGATCTCTTCGAGATTTTTTTTGAGCAATGCAGTTTACATCGTGGCAATCAGATTATTAATATCCCCATAGTGTGTACTCATTTTTAAGGCACAATTATGTAAAAGATGAGCAAAACAAGTAATGTGTATAACATTGTTATACATAATTGACAATGTTTCTGCAGCAGCTATCATGTATGATGCAGCGTCGATAACCAATAAAACAAAATTAAATCGTTTGACGTTAAAATCCTTTAAAGTTTCATCGATTATCTGGCAAATAACTGAAGTATTACATATTTCAACAGAAATGCAATTTAATAGATAAATTTTCGATGGATTACAAATAGTCCCCCCAAAAACATTCACAAATTTATTATTTGAAAATTGGGTTTCATCAACAATCAAAAATATTTTCAAATTTAAAATAAGATTTTTTATTCGTTCAAAATTTAGAAGATAATTATCATATACCAATTTGCGACAATAGGTTTCTGATGGAACAGAAAATCCCAAATCGTCGAAAAACTTAGAAAAAAGATTGTGACGAATCTTATAAAGAGGGATATTCACACCCGTCATCATCGAAACCAATTTTAAACAAAAATCATTTGGAATTGCAATCAATTTCGATTGATGCAAGTCGTGTGTTTTACTTCTTTTTTATGCATTTCCGTCTGTCTGTGTTGTTCCACGTTAAAACTTTTTGACAAGTTTACCGAAACACAACAGAACTTGCAAGTAAGTCCCCCATTAGTACTTCTCGTAAATTCGTGCGGATATTTATTTAATATTTTAGAGAGTTTGAATTCATTAGATTTTTTTGATTTAGGCATCTATTAATATACCTCTTTTATATAAAAACCTTTATCTCACTCAACAAAAAACCGATTATATCTCACGTTATAAAAAAATAATTCAAATATTATTATTCAAATATTTATATTTAAAAAAAAATATTAATCTAATTCATTAAAATATACAAAAATTTGAATATGACTTTATTTTTATAATATAACTTTATTATTGAATATGACTTATATGACCTATTAATAAGTGTCGCAGTAAATAGGGATTCCAGGAAATAGCGATCCGTAGTAAATAGAGCGCATAGTATTCAAATATAAATAAATTAAGCAATTTATATGTCTATTTAGTAATAATCATTTTTATTTTTGAAAATGTTTTTATTTTTTGCAAAAAATAATAAATTTTTATTTGAGCATGGGATATCTATCGATGTGCAATTATGAAAGGGATCAGATTATTGATTATCTAGTCAATGCGAATTTACCGTCAACACTCAGTACCGCCAATGAAATTCGTTCCTTCAGATTCGTTCCTTTGTTCTTTTATGATTGCAATCGAAAATAGACAACTATTGCTATTTCAAAAAAAAAAGAATTTGAATTACTTTTCCATATTTTCATTTTTGTTTAAATAAAATGAAATCGAAACTAAATACACTCCATAAAGATTTAAACGCGAAATTGACTAAATTGTTAACAAAAAGCGTCATTTAAACATTTAAAAAAATTAACAATTCAAACAATAAACGAATCTATTCTTAAGCAAATATTTTCATTATTCCTGTACGATTTTAAAGCAGATTTTGTAGTAAGCTATTTATTAATTTATAAAATTATCAAATTAACGAAAAAATCGTCCTGCACAGTATTTGTCTTTATAGATTTCTCTATTTGGACAATATAAAATTTTATAATTATTTTACTTCGGATCGCTATTTCCTGGTATCTCTATTTACTGTAACAATAAGTGTTTAAATAGTTAAAAAATATAATTAAAATATTTAATTAATATAAACAAACACAAAATGACCTTATTTTGTGATAAGCATTATATGACTTTTGGTTGCCCTAGTTATCAGATAAAAGTTCAATTTCGTTATCGAATACTCCTTTGAATCCGGACGGTTTTTTCCCAAGCACATACATACTTTCTTTATTTCTTCAGCCACTGAATCCCAAACCACTGCAAGGGGATTTTTCATATTTACGTTCATAATTTCTTTCTTAATTGCCATACAATAATTTTCCGAGTCTTCTCACATAAAAATAATTGTCCCACCGTAAAACGGTTAGTACTGATTCACTTTATACTTTTTGAAAAACTTATTTAAAAACAGTTATGTTATAGAAAATAAAATTTCATTAAAAATAAAAAAGTCTCCCAAGAATAATTTGACCCACTGAATGTGGAATAAAAAATTATATAAACAAAGTCTAATTCTAATGATATCACAAAAATAATGAATTTCAATGATCATCGTATTTTACCTTCGAAGTATTCTTTCTTGGATGAATATTAGGCTACATCGTGCGCAGTGGATTCTAAACAAATCTTAACAAAGAATGGAAATTTAAAATCGAATAAAGTAAAATATTACTTGATTGTTAGTAACTTGATAAAAGATGTATAAAATTACCTTAGATTTTCATAAGAGTAGTCTATATATAAAAATAAAGTAATATATTTCTTAGGTTAATTTTTCAGTCAATTCTTAAAATTTTACGGTCAATTAAATTGACTTTTTAATAATAATGGTTCTGTGAACGTGCTTTTAATAATAATTAAAAGCACAAAACATGGTTTTAGCGGCTTAAAAATTCGAAAACTTTAGATATTATAGTTAAAAGAGTCAATTATTAAATTATTTTAAAAAATACTAATGGATCCTTTTTTCAAAAAAACAATACTAGTCACATCTTTATTCAACAGATGCGCAAAAGAATAGGTAAGAATAAAAATACTCTTACTTCGTCTTTTAGTTAATGGTTATTACTTTATTATTTTAGTAAATTGATTTTACTGAAAACTGATAGTTTATCTAGCTGACATTTTTCATAAAGTGAATGAAGTAAATATTAGCTTGCAAGGAAACAAAATTAGTTTAATAAATGTACAAAGAATTATCATGCCTTTTATTGAAAAATTACATATCTATGAAAACAACATTAAGAAAATGATGAGAAGGTGTGCAGTGGTCGGGAATTGTACGTTTTTATTGTGGTGCATTATTATATCATTGTTCTATCATTGTATTTCATTCTTTCATCCATTGATTTTTTCATTAAACTGTATTCAATTGTATCAATCTATTCTTTTTTCATTTGATTGTATTCCATTGTATCAATCTATCGTACCCTTTTCTCACTCCATGTCTCACTGTCTATCTTGTATTCATGCCTGCATGAGGCCGTCCCTTGCAAAAATTGCCTCTCCTCCAACAACAAAAAGAACGATTTCCGATGCGCACTATGCCATCAGTACTTCCATCTAAACTGCCTTAAAATCTCGAAAGAGGCCGCCACAAAGATTCCAAACTTGCTGTATCCATCATGCCTCTCATGCTCAAGTAACTCTCTCAAACCTTCAATGGGGTGCGAAGGAACACCCTATGCGGCCAACGCTTCTCTGCCCAACCATTCCTCGCCAATCATTCCATTTGTTAAAGATTTCCTCTTTTCGTTTGCCTGGGTCAAAAGAATTCGCAGAATTCCAGTCATTTCGCCACTGAGTCCTTATCAACTGCCAGGGACAAATTATATCCAACTATCAGCAAAATTTTTGTTATAGAAGAATTTCTGATATTCTTGGTGTTTAAAATGAGGCTAAACAGCGACATATTTCAGCAAGACGTGACTTTGTTATCGCGAAGATGAGGTCCCTGATCGAGTGCATCGGGATCACGTGAGTTTTGTTTAAACTCTATCGTAATCTTGGCGGTTAAATAAAATAAAGACAATTCCCCATGCCATACTTCAAATGCAATAATGGAATGTTCATCCGCAAATAAAACTAATTTATTCGATTGGTCGACACAATCTCCGGACATGAATCCAATTGAAAACATTTGGGCTAAAATAAAATATGAATTATTGAAGGAAAAAATTGAGAACAAAATAACGAAGAACAAAAGGATAAAATACTCAAAATTTAAAATCAAAATCCAATGGAGTACATTAAAATTGATAAATTCGATGAAAAATCGTAGTTTAGAGTTATTCAAACCAAAAGGAAAACATATACCGTACTAATATGTTTTGACATTTTTTCGGAATTTTTTGTCATAAAAATTGTTTTTCTGCTTTATTCACAACATTTTGAAAAGTTAATAATAAAAATAACGATTCATCAAGTGTCCGGAATTTTTCATCAAGAGGAAAATATTGGAAAACAAAATATTTCAAAAGTGGAGCAACTAACAACAATGTCTTCGTTTAATTATAAAGCTGATGACAAATCAGATATTTGACAATGAATGTTGTCCTAGCACAATACAAAACATTGCTAGAATAATAACACTAAGCAATGGATACTGTTACGAGAAAAACACCATTAATAACTGATAGTACCCCGAATCAATCAAAATATAACATACAGTGAATATATGAATATATGTAAAGCACAAAACAAACTGGAAATTGTACAGAACCAGTGCTTACGGATTTTACTGAAACGTGATAAAATGACGACTACTTCGGAACTGAGAAAAGTGCTATACATTAAAAAATTAATGGACCATCTTACAGAAAGACAGCACATCTTCTTAACAATGGCAAGATATACCGGAGGTCCCCTTGAAGAGGAGTATCTTGCTTATGAAAGCGTGTTAAAAATTTTTAAAAACCATCCCCCTTTTGGACGTTGATTAAGAATTCGAGACAAGGAAATGATAAAAGGAGACGCACTGACACCAAGATCACTTAATTAGACAACTACTATTCCTCTTTCTGTGTTCCCGGGCAATAATATACGAATCAATATTTAGTAAAATAATGGCATGAGTCACAGCATATATATTTAACAGCGTGCTTATAATGGTTCTTGTGGTGTCGAAAACTCTTAATTTTGAAAATAATTTAATGGATTGGCCACATTACAACAATCCATAATTCCCTAATGGGACCCCATTTAAGCAATAGCATTCTTTAATTTTGAAACACATTCGATCGACGGCGATCATAAATATTGCAAGGAAACGAATTAAAAAATGGGCTTAAATTGTAGGAAATAAAATTATCACACAGGAATCAAACGTATAAGTATACTGTTAAATAATTTAAAAATAATTAAAATAAACTCGATAAAATACAATGGATTCAGGGTCAAGTAGAGATGCAAGCAATTTGAAAATTTATCTTTAGGAGCATTAAAAGATGGATTAGTTCCAATTGTGCACAAAATGAATCTTTTGAAAGATATAAAGATTTGTATCAAAAAATCGTTTATAAATATGATAAAGAAAAACATGAAATCATTAAAAAAACACCCATTAAAATTTTCATTCAGATTAGGAAATTAAAATCGGGAAATACCATAAAAATGATGAAATTTCGGATAACTTATTCATTAAAAGAAATTAAATCACAAATATTCCTTCTGAATCCAATTTAATAAAAAAATAAAGCAGAACTAAATAATAGTAACAGTACAACAAAGTAAATCAAAAGCATGTCATAATTTATTAGGTTTGCCATTAAAAATTAAAATAATTTAACAATGAAAAATAGTTTTATAAATATTATTAAAATGATGACAAGAGACAATCGTTATGTTCTGAAAAAGTAGGTCACTTGCGTATGATGAAATTTTTTTGTATAAAACATTATTTTGTCAGCCAATCATTAAAATTATTCGTTCAGTTCCATAAATATTAGTTTATTTGTTCAAATTTCAGATTTGGCGCTTTTTGATGAACAGATAAATCGAAAAGATCTGGAGAGATTCCACTGGCATTTAAATTGTGTTTTAATAAAAATAAAGTTTATTTTTTATTAATATTTGTTTAATTATCTTTATTTTTAATGGAAAACCGAATACATTACGACACATGTGATCACGTGTATGTTTTACTTTGTTGTACTCTTTTTATTATTTTTCTTTACTTTATTTTTAATGTAATTGGATTCAGAAGGAATATTTGTTGATGCAGTCTCTTTTAATTATTAGATTATCTGAAATTTCATCATTTTGTGATATTTTTTCATTTTATTCCATTAATCTGTCTCTTCTACATATTTTGAACTTTCTAAACACAATTATCTTTATTCATTCAATTCTCTTTTTTTGTTTGTTTCATATTTTCCGATTATATTATGTTCATTATCTTTATTTTTACTAATAGTACACGTAGTTTCAAATTTTTCTGAAACTGCTTACTTATTTATATTCAGTTCGTCATATAATGGGTATCTACGGTTAACAGGGTTATCATCCCTATCGTGTTTCAGCAGCACTGTATCTCCTATTATATTTCCACTTACGACGTTTTTCATTTTCTTACAAGCTTTAACAAGGTTTTCATGCACTTTTTTCTCAGTATTTTTATTGTCATTCTTAAAATAATTTGAATTTGACTCATCACTTAGTTCTGCATTTGTTCCGTCGAACATATACAAACGGGATGGACTTTTCCAGCTCCCTTTCGAAACTGGAAAAGTCTTCAGACTTCCCCACCCAAGCAGGAATTGGGTGGGCTCCTTCTTCAGGACTCGATACCGCCTAGACGGCTGTATCGAGTCCAAAATCCCTAAGATTTTAACGACTGATGCCTTTCCACAGGTGGGAAAGACCTCTAGTCGTGCTACCACGCCGAAGGTAATTCTACCACCGGCGCGGGCGGTCTTCCTCTGGTGTGCATTCACCTCTGGAGACGAGTTAGCAGTACCTAAACTGTTAGAGACCGTACGGCAAGCGACACGTTTAGGTTTCCCCACGGTACGCCAGCCGTCCTCACGGACTACCTTTGTAAGTTGCACATCAGATCCTGTTCGCGATCGTTTTTCATCACTTTTTTCTCCTTTAATATTCGGATTTCGTGCACCACAGGAAACACAACCATTCTCGCACGCTACAATCGATTGGTCGTGGACACAATGACGAGCTTGTGTAGCCCGTTTACATCCTTCAGATACAATTTCCCCTCAATTATTGTGAAATTCTCTGCCTTTTTTTCAGTCGATACTTCTTATGCTTGTGAAGATCGACATTCTCATTTTCAACTATGGATCTGTCTTTTAATTGATAGGTTCTTGAATAAATCTTTTTTAACTTTCTTGTTATTTCTTCAGCTGATTTGGTTTTTGCAAATTTTACCACTGCAAATTGTCCATTTTCCAGTTTCAGTTTGTTACGAGTCTTTATAAGGGCGTTTACTTCGTGGCTTTAACTTTGGGAGAAATTTGGTATAATTCCTTGTGGAATGAATTTTTGGAGGTCAAGATGATAAGTGCATTGAGATAATTGACTGCTGCGTCAGTCGAACGAAAGTTGATAATGTCGAAATCATTCAATGATTTTTCTAGAGCGAGACTGTAGTCGTCCCAGAAAGCTCTTTTGTAATTCGTATAACAACGCCGTTGAATGTCGATGTTGGGCTTTAGGATATTCTCAATAATAATCGGGTTGTGATCAAATTAGGTCTTAAATGACCTTCCAAGAAGTAACAGGGGCCAGAATTGGAGTACACAGCGAGATGTCAGGAGAAGAAATTGCGTAGCCTTTTCTTGACGGTGTTCTGGTGTGTGATGAGGGATTGTTGAGGATAACTAAATTATTAAATTGGTCTAATAGTAGAGATCCTCTTGAATTAAGAGATTGATTTTTTACAATATCGGGATCTTTGCGCTCATATCACCACAAATAATGCACCAACAATCAGTCCAAATTGTAAAAGGAGTCGATTATAAAAACCAACTATGAATTATAAAAAAAGATTCAACACAATGCCGTCAAGATTTAAATATCTCCTTAGATCCACTAAATCTGCAATATACCGATCTCTAGGTTTTCTTGCAATTGGGGTGATAGTTGGTTTTGTTGCAATGAAATTTTTCGATCAACACTGATTAAGAACATTACTGGCAATAGACACATTTTGCTATCACACTACAAATTTCTTCTCTTGAATATATTTGGTCTCTTAGTAACGAGAGCATTCTGTCTCTACCAAATCAAAAACAACGTTCCAGATTTCTTTGTTCTACTTTTCGCTATTTATGAGTCTTGAAACCTTCTATTGATCTATAAAACCCGACCTCGTTGAAGAACGAGTCAGTCTCCTTCCGCGGCTCCAGAGCGATTGGCGTAATACGCAAACAGTCCGCGGGGGAAGAATACTTTTGTAGTTTCATCCTTTCGGCGTGGTTTGCAGCCGAACAAGGATTCGCAGCGGAGGAATCGATTCTCGACCTTGAGAAGGCATTCACAACGGTAACATTCATACGAGGGCTTTCCCGAACGAGTACGGAATATTGTCAAATTACTAATCTGTTTATAAACAATTATTTATTGAAAAAATCGAATAAAGTTATTTGTATAGTTTTTTAATTAATTTTTGTAAATCATTTGAAATGTTTTTCAAATTTTTTACAGTATTTTGTTATATTTTGAGAAAAGCAATTCGAACAAGAACTTAATTTATGACAATTTGAATTCCATCAAATAAAGTGATTGGGCTAATATCGTAGCTCTCATCGATTTGGAATTCCATCAAATAAAGTGATTGGGCTAATATAGCTCTCATCGATTGGCCATCTTCTGCATTAAGCATGATATCTTCAACAGTATATTCTTCTTGAAACAGTGCAATAATTTTATTGTCATCAATGACTTTTTGTATTTGAAGCATATCTTCTTCAATCATAATTGGTCTAGCTCATTATTGTTTGATTCAATAATTTGATATGGGGACAACTCTTCTTCAGCATAAGACTCATAAATACCTTGAATGATTCCAACTTTTTTGAAACATTACTAATAGTTTCTTGTTTCACACTTGCCCAAGCTTCGTGAAGTAACAACATAGTGTGTCTAAGATTAACAAAAAATCTAGTGTGATTGATCAAGCGAGTTCATATAATCAACCACTAACTTTTTTTTCTGTAATGATGCTTTAGATTTTTATTATTCCTGCATCCATTGGTTAAAGATGAGCAGTTGAGTTCTTTGGAAGCCTTATAACTTGAATGTTCCAGCTCTCCCTCGAAGCTTGAAAAGTCCTCATACTTCCCCTCTCAAACAGGAATTGGGTGGGCTCACTCTTCAGGACTCGATACCGCTTAGATAATTGCATCGAGTCCGAATACATAAAATTTTTATTACTGAGGTCTTTTCACAGTTGGGAAAATCACGATCTTACTTTTCAATAAACAAAAATTGTGTTTCACTTGAATGTCAATCACAATTGAAGTGTTCACCCAGAATTTCACTTCAGCGTCGTAAATATCGATCGAACTGAATTTGTGTTGATAAATTTAGATTTTTCAATGCCACACATTGTTCATATGTACAGATATATGCATCCTACAACTTCGTTATGTTTTCTCATGTAGTAACTGTTCAACATTCTGACCAATTAATCAACGGATTTCTTGGCTTTTTACAGTAATACATGTTGATTCTTTTGGATCAAAAAATTAATTTCTATCCTAAACACTATATATAGCTTTGTATTTAGGCTGCTATTTCTCGTGGGAAGCTATTGAGAAGATTCAACATCTTCATTCTCCTTACTGTTAAAAAAACAGAATACTGATTTGGAATGAGTTTGTTGCTTCTGTAATAAAGTAAGTAATGTTTTGAATAATCTTCATGCAAACTTTGATGAATTTTATAGATTAGAAAAGAAATTCTCAACCTTCAAGAATTAAATCAATAATTAAGAGTTTCTTTGTGGCTCCGACAAAAAATATTTTTACAAGCTTTCTACACGCACCGGAGGCACGGGTATCAGGTCGGCGCTGGATTTCGCACTTCCGGCATATCTGTTATCGCTTTTAAGCTGCAGTCATCTCGTCCAGAAAGTCCAAACTCACACTACTATCCTTGGACACAGTATTTGACGAGGCTTGCTTGCAGTAGAAGGAAGCTGAACTTTCGATCCAGGATGATGTCTCGAGACAGAATTGTTGGGACGCAATATTGTGCAAAGCTATTGTTGATGACCTAAAGCGGGGGTTGAACCAACACTGTTTTGTCTGTTTGCTTTCTGGGCCACAACACGGGAAGGGTGCATGGCTCCACGCATTTCCATACAGTTCATTCGGTACTTTTATGGACGACGATTGTGAGATAATTGGTGTTCAGGAGATCGGGTCCCGCATGTCTGCTATCACAGGCGACGCCCGCGAATCAAAATGGTTTTTCGAGCGGATATTCCTCGCGATAGTACGCTCTAATTCTTTCTCGATCGCGTCGGCTTCCAGCCCATTAAGCTTTTATTAATTAACTTGTAGTTATTTACTTTGTTGCTTGTGGTTCATTGATTTCTAAAAAAAAATTTTCAAATTTATAAAATAAAAATGTACCGAAGTACACGAAAAAAATACGCCGTAGGACAGCCCGTATGGAACCGACCACACTCGAAGGCGACCCAAAGTGCAATGGATGGCCAGCGGATGGCACATTTGCCTAATTGATAACAAACATGCACGACCAGGTAAGTACTTAGCATATGCACACATTAGGAAATAGATACAACTAAATTATTAAAATGTATGGATTTTTAATTAGCTTTGAGGTATATACATTTAAATAGATTATCCAATTTTTTATTGAGTTTTAACATAAATGACAAATTAAGTAATTACAAATTTATTAAATTTATAAAAAGGTGATTTTTAAACACTACTTGTGATCGCTTAAATGTTTATATTCTCCATTCGACTGTATTTATGACTGTGTTTATGACATTTACATTAGTTATGACATTTACATTAGTTAACCATTATTATAATTTTTAATAACCTCCGTATCAACGTGCTTTTAGGTAAGTTAGTTCTTATAAAGATTTTTTTGTCATTTGGATTTATATGCAATGATAAAAATAAACTAACCTCAATGTTTAATTTGCATGGTCTCTTGGCAAATAATTTTTCGTTTTGTTTTCTGAAAAACAATACAAGTATTATTTAGTTTTTATTATGTATCGTAGATCTAGTCAAATGATGTTCAGTGAAACTTTTGTAATTACAGAGGAATCATTAAAATTTTCATATCTGATTTCAGAATTTATAGCAAAACAACTAAAACCTCACTATTGGCGAAAACTTGATAATCCCTGCTTGTCGTATTATTGCTCGGACTGTGTTTAGGCATAATATGAACAAATAATATTGAAGATATCTTTGTCAGATAACAGTTTCTTGTCGGATTGTGGTTTGTCGGAGAATATTGAAAATAGTGTCTCATTTTTATTAAAGAAACTCACTTGACGAATCTGAGGATATTTCGGAAATGGCACATTTATTGGCATATATACGATTTGTTTATTTTGGGAAAATTACAGAACAATTCGTATTTTATAAGCCTCTTTTAACTACTACTCGAGCAATTGATATGTTCACAATATTAAACGATTATTTCAATATCAATAATATTTCATTTGCCAATTGTATTGGTACATGTACAGATGGAGCCCCATATGTTTGGTCGTATTAATGGACTTGTTTCATCTGTTAAATTTAAAAATAATGAGATGATTTTATCACATTGTTTTTGCATCGAGAAATATTGACTGTAAAAACATTGCCTATGAATTTAAAATCTTTCTTGGATGATATTATCTAAATCAGTGGTTCTCAACGGTGGACGATTCTCCCCTTAGGGATGATCCGATTTATTCACCATGGGGGCGATAATTGAAATAATGAATAAATATGATATTTTTGTTATAATTTATTTAAATTTCTAAGCGTGATTTCTAGTTATCTTTATGGGTCGTGCTCAAAAAAGTCAGAATGTATAAAGATGAATATATTTCTCTTGGCTTTATTAAAGATCCTCAAGATCCTAATAAACCACTTTGCCTTCAATGGGGTGCAATCTTTTGAATTAAGCAAAGAAATCGTCTCGTTTGATTGAACATTTAAAGCGAAAATATCATAATTCAATTGGAAAAAGGAAGACTTTTTTCTAGAATTAAAAAAGAATTTTGAAAATAAAAACACCTTACAGTCAATCTTTAATAAAAATATATCTCAAAATGTCTCTGGATTATCTTTTTCATATAAAGTTGCAGAGATAATTACAAAAACTGGTTTCATTATTATTTTAATTATAAGTACTGCTCATTCGATTGCAGAAAATGTTATCCGTCCTTGTTTAAATTTATTTATAAACGATATCTTACAAAACGATTCTTCAAATATTATGAAGACTATTCCATTAAGCAACGATAGCAGTTTTTACTTTATCTAAGATTTTCCCTTTTTTGTTAAATTCAGGACCAGAAACTATAGTGCGAACTGTATGCATGTTTTTCGAGTAGTAAAAGGCTGCACTAAGTTAGGTTCCCCATCTTGTAATTATTACTTCAGGTGGTAATTCTATATTGTCAAAAGATCTCTTCGAGATTTTTTTTGAGCAATGCAGTTTACATCGTGGCAATCAGATTATTAATATCCCCATAGTGTGTACTCATTTTTAAGGCACAATTATGTAAAAGATGAGCAAAACAAGTGATGTGTATAACATTGTTATACATAATTGACAATGTTTCTGCAGCAGCTATCATGTATGATGCAGCGTCGATAACCAATAAAACAAAATTAATCGTTTGACGTTAAAATCCTTTAAAGTTTCATCGATTATCTGGCAAATAACTGAAGTATTACATATTTCAACAGAAATGCAATTTAATAGATAAATTTTCGATGGATTACAAATAGTCCCCCCAAAAACATTCACAAATTTATTATTTGAAAATTGGGTTTCATCAACAATCAAAAATATTTTCAAATTTAAAATAAGATTTTTTATTCGTTCAAAATTTAGAAGATAATTATCATATACCAATTTGCGACAATAGGTTTCTGATGGAACAGAAAATCCCAAATCGTCGAAAAACTTAGAAAAAAGATTGTGACGAATCTTATAAAGAGGGATATTCACACCCGTCATCATCGAACCAATTTTAAACAAAAATCATTTGGAATTGCAATCAATTTCGATTGATGCAAGTCGTGTGTTTTACTTCTTTTTTATGCATTTCCGTCTGTCTGTGTTGTTCCACGTTAAAACTTTTTGACAAGTTTACCTAAACACAACAGAACTTGCAAGTAAGTCCCCCATTAGTACTTCTCGTAAATTCGTGCGGATATTTATTTAATATTTTAGAGAGTTTGAATTCATTAGATTTTTTTGATTTAGGCATCTATTAATATACCTCTTTTATATAAAAACCTTTATCTCACTCAACAAAAAACCGATTATATCTCACGTTATAAAAAAATAATTCAAATATTATTATTCAAATATTTATATTTAAAAAAAAATATTAATCTAATTCATTAAAATATACAAAAATTTTTTTAAACAGATAAAAAATTATATTTGTAGAAATTTGAAAAGTTCTTATATCGAAAGAGAAGAGATTGATTTGAGAAATCAATTGAGGAAGCCCGCTGCCTGTATGGAAAGCGAGTTCCCTCGGAGTATGGCTATTCCGATCCTTTGTCTTAGCCATACTCCTTCACGAGGATCATTCTTCTTTGTGGCGAGCATTCTTCCGAGTTCGCGCAAGAACTCGGCAGTCGCTGGGCCAACTGCTCCTGATGACTCAGCCGCAACAGGGGTGAATCTGTAGCGGTCCCCGAGGAAGGAATATTTTTTGGTTTTAAGGTTTTCCGCGATTGAGGCAGCTGCTCCAGGTGTCTGAACCGATTTAAGGAGATTCGTGCTTGAGTAAGTATCGACGCAAGTTGCGTCCCAGACCAAAGATCGTCCGGAGTTGAAAGGGAAAAGAGTCATCCCGTCAGGTCTCTTTCCATCACCTCGATCGAGACCCACTGGTTCAAGCTGTGCTGGGAAGCCTGCAGCCTTCAGAGCTCTGACGATCACGTCGTTCAGAGCGGCGTGACGTGGTCCTCTTCCGGCGGATCTCCTGCAGGATAGCGGGTGCAATCCCTTCGCATCGACCGTTTTCCCGCAGCGGCATCGGTGCTCCTGGCAAACGTCTAGTCCAAGTCTTTGTCCGATTCCAATCCTCAAAGAATCGTCGTCCAAAAAAGTCCCGAGATTTGGGCAAGGGATTGCACCAAGCCATGCTCCGCTCCCTCCACTTGAGGCTGACACCAGGCAAGCAAGACGATGTTGATTTGCTTCTTTTTTAAGCCCTTCTGAAATTTTGGAGCAGACAATGTTATCCCAGTTTTTTTGTTTCGTTGTGTCTTCGGGGATTTTGAGTCCTGACCCGTTCCAATCCCGGCAAGCTTCATCAAATGACTCATTCCAGCGAAGTCCAATAGTGTGACGAAGGACTTGCCGTGTCAAATGGTTGCAGCTTGAGAGAGACGAAAGATATGCCGGGTACGCGACCTCCAGCGCCGATCTTAGACCGACACCCCCAAATCCAGAGGGAAGCTTACATTGCTTCCAACCGAGTTCGTCGAAGCGGACGTTGATTAGTGACTCAACAGTTTGTTTGAGAGATTTGTCTATCGAAAGTAGACTGTCGTAATGTTCGTGGCAGGGTGAACTTCGCAGTAGGTATAAAAGCTTGGGTAGTCCGATGTTGTTTCTCATCAGGAAGAAGGATGTGTGAGAGTCGAGGCATGACAATCTTTTTGCGAGGCGAGATAATTCTTCATTTTTAGAAAGTAGATGGTTCCTGAGTTCGTCTTCACTGAGTGGACATCCAAGGAAATATAGTTTATCAACTGGCACAGTCGGGATCCCGGGAAGCAGTTCGTTGAAAAACTCCTTGATAGAGAGAAAGTCAGTGTTTGAGTATGAGACATTTATTAACTCTGATTTGTTAATATTGATGTCCAATCCCAAGTGTTTTAATGCGGGAAGTGCTTGACGTAAAGAGTTGTATGTTTCCTCGAATGATCCTCCAATTGTGGCATCGTCGAGATACCAGAGATTTAGTTGTGCGTCAATTGATCTCACAACATCATCAATTGTCAGGGCAAATAAGAGGGGTCCGAGCGGATCTCCCTGCTGGACACCAGTTTTTGATTTAATGATTTCATCATCAAAAACCAGAGACGTATCTTCTCCGTATGACAATTTAACAAGAGGGAAAAGCATGGGAGCCCTCTTCCAACACGTTTCCATAATGGAGTCTCTTCTGAGAGAATTGAATGCATGGTTATGTCCAATTTGATTCCAATGCATTCGTTTGCAGTATTCTTCTGTGTAAAGAAACGCCTTGCTGCATGAACCGCTGCCTCACATCCGTTCTGGATACTAACACCCATTTGTTCTGGGAAGAACTCCGCACCGAGTGGGCGGCTCACGAGGGTCGAAGCAATCTTCGCTGCGAGTCTTCTGAAATAGTTTCCGACCGCAATATGACCTATTAATAAGTGTTTAAATAGTTAAAAAATATAATTAAAATATTTAATTAATATAAACAAACACAAAATGACCTTATTTTGTGATAAGCATTATATGACTTTTGGTTGCCCTAGTTATCAGATAAAAGTTCAATTTCGTTATCGAATACTCCTTTGAATCCGGACGGTTTTTTCCCAAGCACATACATACTTTCTTTATTTCTTCAGCCACTGAATCCCAAACCACTGCAAGAGGATTTTTCATATTTACGTTCATAATTTCTTTCTTAATTGCCATACAATAATTTTCCGAGTCTTCTCACATAAAAATAATTGTCCCACCGTAAACGGTTAGTACTGATTCACTTTATACTTTTTGAAAAACTTATTTAAAAACAGTTATGTTATAGAAAATAAAATTTCATTAAAAATAAAAAAGTCTCCCAAGAATAATTTGACCCACTGAATGTGGAATAAAAAATTATATAAACAAAGTCTAATTCTAATGATATCACAAAAATAATGAATTTCAATGATCATCGTATTTTACCTTCGAAGTATTCTTTCTTGGATGAATATTAGGCTACATCGTGCGCAGTGGATTCTAAACAAATCTTAACAAAGAATGGAAATTTAAAATCGAATAAAGTAAAATATTACTTGATTGTTAGTAACTTGATAAAAGATGTATAAAATTACCTTAGATTTTCATAAGAGTAGTCTATATATAAAAATAAAGTAATATATTTCTTAGGTTAATTTTTCAGTCAATTTTTAAAATTTTACGGTCAATTAAATTGACTTTTTAATAATAATGGTTCTGTGAACGTGCTTTTAATAATTAAAAGCACAAAACATGGTTTTAGCGGCTCAAAAATTCGAAAACTTTAGATATTATAGTTAAAAGAGTCAATTATTAAATTATTTTAAAAAATACTAATGGATCCTTTTTTCAAAAAAACAATACTAGTCACATCTTTATTCAACAGATGCGCAAAAGAATAGGTAAGAATAAAAATACTCTTACTTCGTCTTTTAGTTAATGGTTATTACTTTATTATTTTAGTAAATTGATTTTATTAAAAACTGATAGTTTATCTAGCTGACATTTTTCATAAAGTGAATGAAGTAAATATTAGCTTGCAAGGAAACAAAATTAGTTTAATAAATGTACAAAGAATTATCATGCCTTTTATTGAAAAATTACATATCTATGAAAACAACATTAAGAAAATGATGAGAAGGTGTGCAGTGGTCGGGAATTGCACGTTTTTAGTGGTGCATTATTATATCATTGTTCTATCATTGTATTTCATTCTTTCATCCATTCATTTTTTCATTAAACTGTATTTAATTGTATCAATCTATTCTTTTTTCATTTGATTGTATTCCATTGTATCAATCTATTGTACCCTTTTCTCACTCCATGTCTCACTGTCTATCTTGTATTCATGTCAACGCCTGCATGAGACCGTCCCTTGCAAAAGTTGCCTCTTCTCCAACAAAAGGAAGAACGGTTTCAGATGCGCTATGCCATCAGTACTTCCATTTAAACTGCCTTAAAATCTCGAAAGAGGCCGCCATAAAGATTCCAAACTTGCTGTATCCATCATGCCTCTCATGCTCAAGTCACTCTCTCAAGCCTTCAATGGGGTGCGAAGGAACACCCTATGCGGCCAACGCTTCTCTGCCCAACCATTCCTCGCCAATCATTCCATCTGTTAAAGATTTCCTCTTTCCGGTTGCCCGGAACAAAAGAATTCGCAGAATTCCAGTCATTTTCGCCGCTGATTCCTTATCAACTGCCAGGGACAAATTATATCCAACTGTCAGCAAAATTTTTGTTATAGAAGAATTTCTGATATTCTTGGTGTTTAAAATGAGGCTAAACAGCGACATATTTCAGAAAGACGTGACTTTGTTATCGCGAAGATGAGGTCCCTGGTCGAGTGCATCGGGATCACGTGAGTTTTGTTTAATCTCTATCGTAATCTCGGCGGTTAAATAAAATAAAGACAATTCCCCATGTCATACTTCAAATGCAACAATGAAATGTTCATCCGCATATAAAACTAATTTATTCGATTGGCCAACACAATCTCCGGACATGAATCCAATTGAAAACATTTGGGCTAAAATAAAATATGAATTATTGAAGGAAAAAATTGAAAATTGAGAACAAAATAACGAAGAACAAAAGGATAAAATACTCAAAATTTAAAATCAAAATCCAATGGAGTACATTAAAATTGATAAATTCGATGAAAAATCGTAGTTTAGAGTTATTCAAACCAAAAGGAAAACATATACCGTACTAATATGTTTTGACATTTTTCGGAATTTTTTGTCATATAAATTGTTTTTTTTGCTGTATTCACAACATTTTAAAAAGTTAATAATAAAAATAACGATTCATCAAATGTCCGGATTTTTTTTATCGAGAGGGGAATATTGAAAAACAAAATATTTCAAAAGTGGAGCAACTAACAACAATGTCTTCGTTTAATTATAAAGCTGATGACAAATCAGATATTTGACAATGAATGTTGTCCTAGCACAATACAAAACATTGCTACAGTACCGCTCAAATGTTTCGGACCACCCTATTTTTCTCAATTTCCAAGTCAATCCTAAATTATTTTTATACGGTTCTTTAGAGAAACTTATTAGATAAGCTTAAATACATTTATTCTATTCTAAAATTTTCTTTAAATATTTTTGTTTGGCGCCAATTGAATATAATTGATTTTTGACTCGATCATATGTTCCGGACCAGTTGCAATCATATGTTTCGAACCAGTTAAATCTCTTTAAATTTAAATAATTTTTGATTCAATTAAAAACAAAAGACTAATAAATAACAAATGCCGCGTGTTTCACTGGTTGATCGGGTCGCTATCATCACTTTTTTTAAAGATGGAGCTTCACAAAGAGAAATTGCCGAAAAATTAAAAATATCCAAAACTGCTGTTCAAAGAACAATTTCCAGATATTCATCCGTTGGACTATATTCCGACAGACCCAAATCTGGTCGACCGAGATTGTTATCCCCAAGATCTGAACGCAAATTAGTGAGAATTTCGAAAGCAGACCCCACAAAAACGGCAAATCAAATTAAATTTGATATGAAATTAAATTCTATTGTAAGCACAAATACAATTAAAAGATGCCTACAAAGAAATAATTTGAATGGGCGAAAGCAATGCCCAAAACCAAGTCTTTCCATATGCCATAAAAAGGCTAGAAAAAATTGGTGCATTGAGAAATTAACTTGGAGCCAAAATGATTGGGGTAAAATTATTTTTAGTGATGAATGCAAAATAAATTTGCATTCAAACACAAAAAATTATGTTAGAAGGCCACCAAACTCTAGATTTGACTAAAAATATTGTTTAAAAACACGAAAATTTTCTCCTAGCATTATGGTCTGGGGAGCTATTGCTGCAAATGGATGGAGAAACATTGTCTTATGCATTAAAAATGTTGATTCCGCAGAGTATCAGAGAATTATAAATGTTGGACTCGAAAATTTTTATGATGAGACCATGTATCTCCAGCAAGACGGCGCTCCTTCCCATCGGTCCATGTCGACAATGAATTTTTTTCAAAGGAAACAAATAAAAATCTTAGAAACTTGGCCGAGCCAGTCACCCGAACTGAATATTATTGAAAATATGTGGTCGGTACTAAAACAAAAACTTTATGATCTGGAACCAAAAGATCTTCCAGAGCTCTGGAATTTGACCAAAAAAATTTGGTACGAGATTGATAATTCGTACATTGAAAAATTATACAATTCACTTCCAGAGCGAATAAATGCTGTTATAACGAACAACGGAGGAAATATTAATTATTAACTTTTTATAAGTTTAATAAATTTTCGGTTTTTTTTAAACTGGTCCGGAACATATGATCGAGTATAAAATCGATAATTTTAAAATTGCGCCAAACATGAATATCTGTCCAAGTTTTTAAAATAGAATAAATGTGTTTAAGCTTATCTAATAAGTTTCTCTAAAGAACCGTATAAAAATAATTTAGGATTGACTTGGAAATTGAGAAAAATAGGGTGGTCCGAAACATTTGAGCGGTACTGTAGAATAATAACACTAAGCAATGGATACTGTTACGAGAAAACACCATTAATAACTGATAGTACCCCGAATCAATCAAAATATAACATACAGTGAATATATGAATATATGTAAAGCACAAAACAAACTGGAAATTGTACAGAACCAGTGCTTACGGATTTTAATGAAACGTGATAAAATGACGACTACTTCGGAACTGAGAAAAGTGCTATACATTAAAAAATTAATGGACCATCTTACAGAAAGACAGCACATCTTCTTAACAATGGCAAGATATACCGGAGGTCCCCTTGAAGAGGAGTATCTTGCTTATGAAAAGTGTGTTAAAAAATTTTTAAAAACCATCCCCCTTTTGGACGTTGATTAAGAATTCGAGACAAGGAAATGATAAAAGGAGACGCACTGACACCAAGATCACTTAATTAGACAACTACTATTCCTCTTCTGTGTTCCCGGGCAATAATATACGAATCAATATTTAGTAAAATAATGGCATGAGTCACAGCATATATATTTAACAGCGTGCTTATAATGGTTCTTGTGGTGTCGAAAACTCTTAATTTTGAAAATAATTTAATGGATTGGCCACAATACAACAATCCACTCATTCCCAATGGGACCCCATTTAAGCAATAGCATTCTTTAATTTTGAAACACATTCGATCGACAGCGATCATAAATATTACAAGGAAACGAATTAAAAAATAGGCTTAAATTGTAAAAAATAAAATTATCGCACAAGAATCAAACGTATAAGTATACTGTTCAATAATTTAAAAATAATTAACATAAACTCGATAAAATACAATGGATTCAGGGTCAAGTAGAGATGCAAGCAATTTGAAAATTTATCTTTAGGAGCATTAAAAGATGGATTAGTTCCAATTGTGCACAAATGAATCTTTTGAAAAATATAAAGATTTGTATCAAAAAATCGTTTATAAATATGATAAAGAAAAACGTGAAATCATTAAAAAAACACACATTAAAATTTTCATTCAGATTAGGAAATTAAAATCGCGAAATACCACAAAAATGATGAAATTTCAGATAACTTAATCATTAAAAGAAATTAAATCACAAATATTCCTTCTGAATCCAATTTAATAAAAAAAATAAAGCAGAACTAAATAATAGTAACAGTACAACAAAGTAAATCAAAAGCATGTCATAATTTATTAGGTTTTCCATTAAAAATTAAAATAATTTAACAATGAAAAATAGTTTTATAAATATTATTAAAATGATGACAAGAGACAATCGTTATGTTCTGAAAAAGTAGGTCACTCGCGTATGATGAAATTTTTTTGTATAAAACATTATTTTGTCAGCCAATCATTAAAATTATTCGTTCAGTTCCATAAATATTAGTTTATTTGTTCAAATTTCAGATTTGGCGCTTTTTGATGAACAGATAAATCGAAAAGATCTGGAGAGATTCCACTGACATTTAAATTGTGTTTTAATAAAAATAAAGTTTATTTTTTATTAATATTTGTTTAATTATCTTAATTTTTAATGAAAAACCTAATAAATTACGACACATGTGATCACGTGTATGTTTTACTTTGTTGTATTCTTTTTATTATTGTTCTTTACTTTATTTTTAATGTAATTGGATTCAGAAGGAATATTTGTTTATGTAGTTTCTTTTAATTATTAAATTATCTGAAATTTCATCATTTTGTGATATTTTTTCATTTTATTCCATTAATCTGTCTCTTCTACATATTTTGAACTTTCTAAACACAATTATCTTTATTCATTCAATTCTCTTTTTTTTTGTTTCATATTTTCCGATTATATTATGTCACAGTCCGAATAAAATACACGCCGAATAATTACATTCTTTAATTTTACTGAAATTAAAAATTTACACAACAAAATGTTTAATTATTATTAAAAATATGATTTTTAATGTAAAATTCATTAACCTTTTTTACTAATTTATATAAACAAAACCAACCACACTCAATTTACGCAGTTAACTTATACGTTTGAATATTGTTATTCCATTTTAGGTTATCCTAATAAAATTTTCATATAAAATTTATCGTTAATTTAAATAAAAAATTATTTTTATTATGGATTTATGAAAATTAATCAATTTTATCTAATCGAGAAATATGAATTCCGTGTAACCGCTCACCGTCCTCCTTTTCGATAACATAGAGATCATTTCTTCGCTCGACAACAATATACTTATTAACATCAAGTCCATCGTACAGCGGATACTGCCGAACATTGGCATCGTTGTCCTGTCTAAAAATTAATTTGACGCTTGAGACCTTAAAAGCACAGTCGTTCCGACATTGATATTTTCTTCGTCGTATCTCCATTTTCTTTTTTCAATCATTTTTTCGCCAGCAATAATTAAGTTTTCTAATGCACTTTCTCGTGCCTCTGATAATCCAGTTGAATCATAGGCTAAAAGTTGCTCCATTCCCCCTTCATCAATCCTTCCAGGATTTTCAACACCCATGAATATATAAAAAGGGATTTTTTTGTCGAAGAATGAATGCTGTTATTGTAATCATACACGATGTCCTTTATGCATTCGCGATATCGTCCAAAACAATTTTGAGAAGAACTTGCCGACGATATCCAGCGTTTTATGCTTTGATTAAATCTACAAATCGATTTTAAATCATTAACCTTTCGACTTGCCCTTGTACCCAAGGAGCACGAGGCCTCCCACGTACATGTTTTATACCATATTTCGTACATAGAGCATCCATTTGCGAATTGCAAAATTCCCTTCCATTATCAGTGTGTAGAATAAGCGGAGGCCCGACATAATAAAAAATTCTTTGGAATAAATCTGCGATTTCTTCAGAAGATTTGGTCACCGACAGTTCAAGCATTACATATTTGGAAAAAGAATCCACAATTACCAAAATCTATTTATTAACATTAAATTCATACCCAGCTAAAGCCATCATTCAACGCCGAATATCTTCTGAGGTCAATTAAATCCGCAATGTATCTGTCCCTACATCTCCTTGCAATGATTGGCGTAATCGGAGGCTTCGTAGACAATAATTTTTTCGACTAAGAATATTTACTAAAAGGAGTTATTACCTGACAGAAAGCACAATTCGAAATCACCTTAGAGATTTCTTCTCTATTCAATCCATAATAGAGATTTCTTAATTTCGAAAAAAGCCGGTCTCTCCCAAAGTGGTTATAGTTATGTTCCGCCTAAATTTTATTTATTAAGTTGGACCTCAACGCACTTAAGCTTTAATTCGATTTCATCTTCACAGAAAAAACGCAATTTAAGCCCATTTTTTCGAAAATATGTTTTTCCATTTTCAAAATGGAAATTCTTTCCCAATTTTGTGAGCCTGTATCGCTCATGCCGCTCGATTGACGATGTATCAAAGTTGGAGTCTTTCATTTCTTTGATTTTGTCCAGTGTTTCCTTAAATAATCTCACTACACGCATGTTTCACGCTTTTTTAAATAAAAAATAATAATGTGATTCTACTAAAATAAATAATCAATTATTGATTTTTTTCATACTAATTTTTAGATTTCTAATTTTTTCAGCCATTTGTGACAAGTGTAGATTATTCGGCGTGTATTTTATTCGGACTGTCACATATTATGTTCATTATCTTTATTTTTACTAATCAGGGTTGTTAAAAATCATGATTTTTTTCAAAAAAATCAAAAAAATCTGATTTTTTTGATTTAATCACGATTTTTTTGATTTAAATCAGATTTTTTTGAATTAAATGATCTTTATTTCAAAACGACCCTTTCCACCTGGCTTATCAGAGAACCTCTCTCTTTGTACATAAACACTGAAAAACGGCCACGCAGAACGATCTATCGTAGTTCCTTATGTCCACCGGGATCACTTAACTAGTTTGCATTACGCTTTCTTTCTTTGTGGTCTTCGGGTTAATAAATAAAAAAATATTCAAAGCGAACTAAAATAAAAAACAAAAACAATGGAAATCGTTTTTATTTATTTAAAAGCTTGTAAATGGAAACAAGTTTGGCTGCTTTTTCGATCCCCAGCCTATTGCGTACATTTGAATGTAGAAATCCGAATGTTGAAAAGATTCTTTCTATTCCACCTGTCGAAGCAACTGCTCCAAGAATTTTTTTGCATAGTGAAATTACTTGTGAAGGTAACTGGTATGAATTCGACTCCCACCAAGCTATAGGTGATACTTTACTCAATAAATTCGGAGCAAACATGTATTGTTTAAATGGATCAGCTTTTGCTCTGAAATTAATCAGAGTCGGAAGTGCATATTCATAATTTTGAGCACAATAACTCAATGCAATGTCAATCTCAACATTTGAAAGAGATTTCCCACTACATGTCGGGTCGATCAAATTCGCAAGTAAGTGGAAAGGTGTTAATGCTTGTTTTGCTCGAATTCTCACTTTTCCTAAAATATTCGTACATCCATTGTCAATATATGTCTGTTCAAGTTCTTTCCAAATTTCTACAGCATGACTAATCGTGGTAGAATCATTCTGAATTTTATCTAAAGCGACAGCAATTGGTTTAATAAGCATCAGATATTCTTCAACGCGTCGTTTTAGGGAAATATTAGATGAAGTCGTCGTAGTTACGAAATTGATTAATGAATGGTCCTTCATCCTTGGAGGAAATTCGCTTTCAGGTCTCGGCATATTTTCAGGGATATCAATATTACTTCGACATAATAAATGATGCTGCCTCATCCGAGATACAAGACCTTGTATGTCCTTCCCACAATTACGACATCTGGCACGGCTTCCGGTCTTTCCAGGAATAATACGTTTATCAAAATAAGCCCACAAAGAATCACGCTTTCTTCCAGACATTTAAAAAAATTTAAATGATTTTTTTGATTTTTTGATTTTTTTTAATGATTTAAATCATTGATTTTTATTGTTGATTAAAATCAAATGATTTAAATCTAACAACCCTGTTACTAATAGTACACGTAGTTTCAAATTTTTCTGAAACTGCTTACTTATTTATATTCAGTTCGTCATATAATGGGTATCTACGGTTAACAGGGTTATCATCCCTATCGTGTTTCAGCAGCACTGTATCTCCTATTATATTTCCACTTACGACGTTTTTCATTTTCTTACCAGCTTTAACAAGGTTTTCATGCACTTTTTTCTCAGTATTTTTATTGTCATTCTTAAAATAATTTGAATTTGACTCATCACTTAGTTCTGCATTTGTTCCGTCGAACATATACAAACGGGATGGACTTTTCCAGCTCCCTTTCGAAACTGGAAAAGTCTTCAGACTTCCCCCACCCAAGCAGGAATTGGGTGGGCTCCTTCTTCAGGACTCGATACCGCCTAGACGGCTGTATCGAGTCCAAAATCCCTAAGATTTTAACGACTGATGCCTTTCCACAGGTGGGAAAGACCTCTAGCCGTGCTACCACGCCGAAGGTAATTCTACCACCGGCGCGGGCGGTCTTCCTCTGGTGTGCATTCACCTCTGGAGACGAGTTAGCAGTACCTAAACTGTTAGAGACCGTACGGCAAGCGACACGTTTAGGTTTCCCCACGGTACGCCAGCCGTCCTCACGGACTACCTTTGTAAGTTGCACATCAGATCCTGTTCGCGATCGTTTTTCATCACTTTTTTCTCCTTTAATATTCGGATTTCTGTGCACCACAGGAAACACAACCATTCTCGCACGCTACAATCGATTGGTCGTGGACACAATGACGAGCTTGTGTAGCCCGTTTACATCCTTCAGATACAATTTCCCCTCAATTATTGTGAAATTCTCTGCCTTTTTTTTCAGTCGATACTTCTTATGCTTGTTAAGATCGACATTCTCATTTTCAAGTATGGATCAGTCTTTCAATAGATAGGTTCTTGAATAAATCTTTTTTAACTTTCTTGTTATTTCTTCAGCTGATTTGGTTTTTGCAAATTTTACCACTGCAAATTGTCCATTTTCCAGTTTCAGTTTGTTACGAGTCTTTATAAGGGCGTTTACTTCGTGGCTTTAACTTTGGGAGAAATTTGGTATAATTCCTTGTGGAATGAATTTTTTGGAGGTCAAGATGATAAGTGCATTGAGATAATTGACTGCTGCGTCAGTCGAACGAAAGTTGATAATGTCGAAATCATTCAATGATTTTTCTAGAGCGAGACTGTAGTCGTCCCAGAAAGCTCTTTTGTAATTCGTATAACAACGCCGTTGAATGTCGATGTTGGGCTTTAGGACATTCTCAATAATAATCGGGTTGTGATCAAATTAGGTCTTAAATGACCTTCCAAGAAGTAACAGGGGCCAGAATTGGAGTACACAGCGAGATGTCAGGAGAAGAAATTGCGTAGCCTTTTCTTGACGGTGTTCTGGTGTGTGATGAGGGATTGTTGAGGATAACTAAATTATTAAATTGGTCTAATAGTAGAGATCCTCTTGAATTAAGAGATTGATTTTTTACCATATCGGGATCTTTGCGCTCATATCACCACAAATAATGCACCAACAATCAGTCCAAATTTGTAAAAGGAGTCGATTATAAAAACCAACTATGACTTATTCAAAAAAAGATTCATCCACAATTGCCGTCAAGATTTAAATATCTCCTTAGATCCACTAAATCTGCAATATACCGATCTCTAGGTTTTCTTGCAATTTTGGGGTGATAGTTGGTTTTGTTGCCATGAAATTTTTCGATCAACACTGATTAAGAACATTACTTGGCAATAGACACATTTTGCTATCACACTACAAATTTCTTCTCTTGAATATATTTGGTCTCTTAGTAACGAGAGCATTCTGTCTCTACCAAATCAAAAACAACGTTCCAGATTTCTTTGTTCTACTTTTCGCTATTTATGAGTCTTGAAACCTTCTATTGATCTATAAAAACCCGACCTCGTTGAAGAACGAGTCAGTCTCCTTTCCCGCGGCTCCAGAGCGATTGGCGTAATACGCAAACAGTCCGCGGGGGAAGAATACTTTTGTAGTTTCATCCTTTCGGCGTGGTTTGCAGCCGAACAAGGATTCGCAGCGGAGGAATCGATTCTCGACCTTGAGAAGGCATTCACAACGGTAACATTTCATACGAGGGCTTTCCCGAACGAGTACGGGAATATTGTCAAATTACTAATCTGTTTATAAACACAATTATTTATTGAAAAAATCGAATAAAGTTATTTGTATAGTTTTTTAATTAATTTTTGTAAATCATTTGAAATGTTTTTCAAATTTTTTTACAGTATTTTGTTATATTTTGAGAAAAGCAATTCGAACAAGAACTTAATTTATGACAATTTGAATTCCATCAAATAAAGTGATTGGGCTAATATCGTAGCTCTCATCGATTTGGCCATCTTCTGCATTAAGCATGATATCTTCAACAGTATATTCTTCTTGAAACAGTGCAATAATTTTATTGTCATCAATGACTTTTTGTATTTGAAGCATATCTTCTTCAATCATAATTTGGTCTAGCTCATTATTGTTTGATTCAATAATTTGATATGGGGACAACTCTTCTTCAGCATAAGACTCATAAATACCTTGAATGATTCCAACTTTTTTGAAACAATTACTAATAGTTTCTTGTTTCACACTTGCCCAAGCTTCGTGAAGTAACAACATAGTGTGTCTAAGATTAACAAAAAAATCTAGTGATTGATCAAGCGAGTTCATATAATCAACCACTAACTTTTTTTTCTGTAATGATGCTTTAGATTTTTTATTATTCCTGCATCCATTGGTTAAAGATGAGCAGTTGAGTTCTTTGGAAGCCTTATAACTTGAATGTTTCCAGCTCTCCCTCGAAGCTTGAAAAGTCCTCATACTTCCCCTCTCAAACAGGAATTGGGTGGGCTCACTCTTCAGGACTCGATACCGCTTAGATAATTGCATCGAGTCCAGAATACATAAAATTTTTATTACTGAGGTCTTTTCACAGTTGGGAAAATCACGATCTTACTTTTCAATAAACAAAAATTGTGTTTCACTTGAATGTCAATCACAATTGAAGTGTTCACCCAGAATTTCACTTCAGCGTCGTAAATATCGATCGAACTGAATTTGTGTTGATAAATTTAGATTTTTCAATGCCACACATTGTTCATATGTACAGATATATGCATCCTACAACTTCGTTATGTTTTCTCATGTAGTAACTGTTCAACATTCTGACCAATTAATCAACGGATTTCTTGGCTTTTTTACAGTAATTACATGTTGATTCTTTTGGATCAAAAAATTAATTTCTATCCTAAACACTATATATAGCTTTGTATTTAGGCTGCTATTTCTCGTGGGAAGCTATTGAGAAGATTCAACATCTTCATTCTCCTTACTGTTAAAAAAACAGAATACTGATTTGGAATGAGTTTTGTTTGCTTCTGTAATAAAGTAAGTAATGTTTTGAATAATCTTCATGCAAACTTTGATGAATTTTTATAGATTAGAAAAGAAATTCTCAACCTTCAAGAATTAAATCAATAATTAAGAGTTTCTTTGTGGCTCCGACAAAAAATATTTTTACAAGCTTTCTACACGCACCGGAGGCACGGGTATCAGGTCGGCGCTGGATTTCGCACTTCCGGCATATCTGTTATCGCTTTTAAGCTGCAGTCATCTCGTCCAGAAAGTCCAAACTCACACTACTATCCTTGGACACAGTATTTGACGAGGCTTGCTTGCAGTAGAAGGAAGCTGAACTTTCGATCCAGGATGATGTCTCGAGACAGAATTGTTGGGACGCAATATTGTGCAAAGCTATTGTTGATGACCTAAAGCGGGGGTTGAACCAACACTGTTTTGTCTGTTTGCTTTCTGGGCCACAACACGGGAAGGGTGCATGGCTCCACGCATTTCCATACAGTTCATTCGGTACTTTTATGGACGACGATTGTGAGATAATTGGTGTTCAGGAGATCGGGTCCCGCATGTCTGCTATCACAGGCGACGCCCGCGAATCAAAATGGTTTTTCGAGCGGATATTCCTCGCGATAGTACGCTCTAATTCTTTCTCGATCGCGTCGGCTTCCCGCCCATTAAGCTTTTATTAATTAACTTGTAGTTATTTACTTTGTTGCTTGTGGTTCATTGATTTCTAAAAAAAATTTTCAAATTTATAAAATAAAAATGTACCGAAGTACACGAAAAAAATACGCCGTAGGACAGCCCGTATGGAACCGACCACACTCGAAGGCGACCCAAAGTGCAATGGATGGCCAGCGGATGGCACATTTGCCTAATTGATAACAAACATGCACGACCAGGTAAGTACTTAGCATATGCACACATTAGGAAATAGATACAACTAAATTATTAAAATGTATGGATTTTTAATTAGCTTTGAGGTATATACATTTAAATAGATTATCCAATTTTTTATTGAGTTTTAACATAAATGACAAATTAAGTAATTACAAATTTATTAAATTTATAAAAAGGTGATTTTTAAACACTACTTGTGATCGCTTAAATGTTTATATTCTCCATTCGACTGTATTTATGACTGTGTTTATGACATTTACATTAGTTATGACATTTACATTAGTTAACCATTATTTATTAATTTTTTAATAACCTCCGTATCAACGTGCTTTTAGGTAAGTTAGTTCTTATAAAGATTTTTTTTGTCATTTGGATTTATATGCAATGATAAAAATAAACTAACCTCAATGTTTAATTTGCATGGTCTTCTTGGCAAATAATTTTTCGTTTTTTGTTTTCTGAAAAACAATACAAGTATTATTTAGTTTTTATTATGTATCGTAGATCTAGTCAAATGATGTTCAGTGAAACTTTTGTAATTACAGAGGAATCATTAAAATTTTCATATCTGATTTCAGAATTTATAGCAAAACAACTAAAACCTCACTATTGGCGAAAACTTGATAATCCCTGCTTGTCGTATTATTGCTCGGACTGTGTTTAGGCATAATATGAACAAATAATATTGAAGATATCTTTGTCAGATAACAGTTTCTTGTCGGATTTGTGGTTTGTCGGAGAATATTGAAAATAGTGTCTCATTTTTTATTAAAGAAACTCACTTGACGAATCTGAGGATATTTCGGAAATGGCACATTTATTGGCATATATACGATTTGTTTATTTTGGGAAAATTACAGAACAATTCGTATTTTATAAGCCTCTTTTAACTACTACTCGAGCAATTGATATGTTCACAATATTAAACGATTATTTCAATATCAATAATATTTCATTTGCCAATTGTATTGGTACATGTACAGATGGAGCCCCATATGTTTGGTCGTATTAATGGACTTGTTTCATCTGTTAAATTTAAAAATAATGAGATGATTTTATCACATTGTTTTTTGCATCGAGAAATATTGACTGTAAAAACATTGCCTATGAATTTAAAATCTTTCTTGGATGATATTATCTAAATCAGTGGTTCTCAACGGTGGACGATTCTCCCCTTAGGGATGATCCGATTTATTTCACCATGGGGGCGATAATTGAAATAATGAATAAATATGATATTTTTGTTATAATTTATTTAAATTTCTAAGCGTGATTTCTAGTTATCTTTATGGGTCGTGCTCAAAAAAGTCAGAATGTATAAAGATGAATATATTTCTCTTGGCTTTATTAAAGATCCTCAAGATCCTAATAAACCACTTTGCCTTCAATGGGGTGCAATCTTTTTGAATTAAGCAAAGAAATCGTCTCGTTTGATTGAACATTTAAAGCGAAAATATCATAATTCAATTGGAAAAAAGGAAGACTTTTTTCTAGAATTAAAAAAGAATTTTGAAAATAAAAACACCTTACAGTCAATCTTTAATAAAAATATATCTCAAAATGTCTCTGGATTATCTTTTTCATATAAAGTTGCAGAGATAATTACAAAAACTGGTTTCATTATTATTTTAATTATAAGTACTGCTCATTCGATTGCAGAAAATGTTATCCGTCCTTGTTTAAATTTATTTATAAACGATATCTTACAAAACGATTCTTCAAATATTATGAAGACTATTCCATTAAGCAACGACACCCCACGAAAAAGAATTGATGAAATTTCTAATGAAATTGAACAATCCTTAATTTTACTTCTCAGGGAACGCAAGTTTTCAGTCCAATTTGACGAATCAGTTATCGTTGATAACCAGTCAATTTTTATGGCATATGTAAGGTATTACTTTTTATAAATACTTTTTATACAGATATTTTGATGATGATTTTATTCTGCAAGAAGAGTTAGAATCTTTAATCACGGATACCAAAGGATTGTCAATATTCAAAATGTTTCAATCTTATTCTTAAATAATATTCCATTGGAACATATTTTATCGTGCGCAACTGATGGCTATGGTTGGAAAATATCGTGGTTTTTTAGAAAATTTAATTTGAGTAATAGAAAATTTGGAAAATTCGATTTTTATGACCACACTTTTGATGACAACGATTTGAAAATTTATGAATTTCATTTCGAATCTTTGGAACAAGATTTGAAAAAAGATTTGAAGATTTAATTAATTTAAACTTTTCTGATTGGATGATTAATCCTTGGGTGCCCATTCATTATGATTCTGACGATGAATGTCAACAAGAGTTAATAGAACTAAAAAACGACCAAAAACTCAAAATAAAATTTAAAACGAAAACTAGAGTCAATTCTGGACAGAAAAATCTACAAAAATGAAATTCCCGAAATTATGAAAAAAATGATGCCAGTAATTTTATTTTTTCCTACATCATACTGCGTAGAGCAAGGATTCAGCACTCTGAATAGTATGATCGGAAAAAAGAAACAAACTAAACATAGAAAAAAGAGAAGACATTAGAATTACACTTACGAAAAGAAGTATAAATTTTGAAAAACTTGTCAATTTCATCAACCGCGAGGATCTCATTAAAAATCTTATTTTTTTAATAAAAAAATATTTCTAATATACAAAAATAAAGGTTGTGAACCACTGATCTAAATGACTAATAATATAAAAAGTCTCGCATTTACCTCTATTTGCGATGAAATGGGGGCAAACTTTACAAATTTGAATTTGTTGAAAAAATTCAGAATCCAAAATTGTCCATAAAACTCCATTCAAGTAAGAACGTTTTTAAAAGGTCAATTCCTCAGTTTTTGGGTTATTATTTTATTTGATTTTTCTGGGAAATAGGAGTCGTTTGTCGAAGACATGACTGCCTACGTCGTTGGAATAATCGGAATCATAAAGTCAGAAAAAAAGATGTTTTTGTTTTCATTAAATGCCAGAAAAATATTTTGAATTTAATTTTCTTAGTTCTAGTTCATAATTTGATTTTGCATGACTATATTACGGTCTATGAATATTTTAATCAATAATTAATTGCACCACATGACTTAAAATGTGTATCTTTCACCGGCGTGTCACGGCAGCATGCCACTTCTGCAACCTGGTAAGCAAAAGAGGTGTATTCTTTGGCAGATACTCTCACTCCATGTCTGTGTTCAACTACCATGCTTTCTAGAGTCCTTTTTAGAACAACAGACTGAAATATATCAAACTATAGAGCAGGGGTGCGCAAGCTTTTTGGGTTTGCGGCCGCATAGCATTTTTTTCCTTCTCTTCCACGGCCGCACATTTTCTGCATTATTTTTTCGATATTAATATAGTAATTTTTTTTAGGCCGCACTTGCGCACCCCTGCTATAGAGCAAAAAAGCACAACTTATTGTATTATCAGCATATAAACACTTCGGAGATTTGAAAGAGTTCTTTGTTCGCAAAGTAAACGAAAATTTAAATTAAATGAACTATAATTAAATAGTTTGAACATGACCCCTGTTTGGGAGGGCACCCCCGCTTTCTTGGGCACTTTGGTGGCCCACCCCGGGGTTAGACTGTATTGTTGTTTCTTGTTCTGTACTGAAAAGAATTTGTTTTAAGGAGTTTTCCTCGAAACAATACAATGAATCAACTGTATAGAATTCATCCGTTTCTTTATTCATTTTCAGATTACTTCAAGTTTTAATGAGCGCCGATAAAGTATTTATACTAGTTAATTAGGGATAGTTTATGTTTGCTGTTGTAATTTTTTTCAACATTTCCTCTTTCTTTCTATCTTGTAAACAATATTTTGTAAAATACAATTGTCTAGTAATTAATGATTAATTTGTTATTTACGACTTGAATAATTCATTTTTTAAATAATGATTTTTTAAATCAAAGAAAGTGTCCAATACAGACGGTTGATTTGACTAAACAGTGGAAAAAATGTTAGTAAAATACAAATTTGGTTTTGAGAATATTTTTACTTTAAATAACTCATTTGACGAAAAATTAAAATCAGTGGAAATATTGCGAGAATATAATTTCTGTCGATAAACAAAAGAACTTCAAAATGGAAATAAATAGAGGTAAAAGGATTATGAAAGTAAACTTGCCTGACATTGCTGAAAAGCAAATTTTAAAATTAATTACTTATTCTCTAATTGTGAGGATCACTAGAGACACGTTGAGATTTTGATTTCTGTAGTTTTTGAATGAAGAAATGTTTAATGAAACGGAATTCGTTTCTTGTACTAGTAGATAACTGAAATACATGGTGATTTTCCAAACTTAAATATTTTGTATTGTTGTGTGTCTAGAAAATATAAATTTTATAGTGAAACGGAAAAGGGTCTGTAAATTTGTCTTAATGGACATAATTTATTTCATGCATTTAATTAGCAATCATTGCTCAACATATTATTCTGATTTATTTTGAATCGAATGAGCCCTGGCAACGTTTATAGTCTCATTGTGAATAGCTAATCAAAAAGATTAGCTTGAATTCTTTACTGGATGATTTTGAATATTATTATTAGTAATCTGGATAATTCGAATAGTAATGTTGTCTACCTGGCAAAAATATTATCATTATTCAAAATGATCGTCAGGGGTCTATACATCTTCTAAGCTCTCCTGATTTTTTATTTTCAAAATTCTGTCGTGGAAAAGTCTCTCACTTTGAAGTTTTACAGATTGGAGATATGCTCTCACGTAGTTTTCTATAAATTACAATGTTTCTCAATTCAATTATTTTTTTAATTTTAAAGTTTTAACTGGATTCTTTTAAATTTGATTTTAGTAGAATATAACTTTTATTATAAAAATTAATATATAGGCTTTAAATGTTTGATTATTCACGTGGTGCATTTGAAAATTTACTCGAAACTTTGACTGAATCAGAAGATAGCATCCTAAAAATAAGCCAATGGGTGGTTTTAAATCACAAAAATAAACAGGAAATCGCACAAATATGGAACGAGCAATACAACAAAGGTTTAATTCCACCATCTCAACTTTTAGCCCATCCAAATAAAAAATCAATCTTTTACATCTGTGTGACCGTTTACTGCAAAATGGCAAGAAACGAGGCCGAGATTTTTCCGAAACATTCCAAAAAGTCTCTGCAATGTTTTATTTCAAATGAGTGACTTTATTTTTATAATCGTAGTGAGGAGGTGTCTCAAACCCTCCAAGAATTGCTAACCACGTGGGGGAATACTGAAATGTTTCCCAATTCAGTCATTTCATCAATGAAGGCTGGATTGACTTCAAAAACTAAAAAGTCGAGGGTTTTTATTTTTTTCTTATCAAAGTTTGAACGAATGGTTGAACTGATGGCCCAAGTTGAAGAATGGGAGGAATCTGGGATGTATCCACAGGCTGATATGTTGGAAAAAATCGAGACAATTCAGAGTCTTTTGGCCGGTGTTGTTGTTGAAGAGTGTCAGTTATTGAGTGATTTAAAAACCTGTTCTCAGGTGAGGTGGAAATCCGGTAGTTTAGGAACTGAAAGCATTCTTAAGTGTAAGTGCTATGAAAGAAAGGGAGTCGAGGAGTTTGAATCATTAAATAATTTTTACACTATTTTTGACTTTATGAGATAATTTTAATCAACAAATTGTAAAACGGCTTAGTTTGTAGATGAAAAGTTTTGTTTATATGAAAAATAGTCTCAAATATTTATATTCTGAATTTCTGGGTATTCTACGAATTTTGAATAGGAAAGGTTTTGAAAATTTTTTTTTGATTTTAAATTTGTTGATTAGCTACAGACTAGGGATTATTTTAACAAAATAAGGATTGACTTGGTACGTTTTATTTTATTATTTGAATTACTACTCTTTCTGCTTTTAGAATGATCAAGTAAACTTTGATGAATATAAAATGACAGTTCTATTTTAAAGTATCTAATTAAGAATCCAGATTGGCAGTAATTTCTCTTCTACGAGATTGTCAGTTTGGCACGAACTTCTTTTCATTTTACATTTCTTCATCACAACCTACTGGATGTATGTCCTCGTTCTTTCTTCAATGGATAACTTCGTATGACTTTCACAAAAATTTGAGACAACTCCCGTGTCAAAATAATTGGAATAATCTTTATTTTGCTTCATAGAGGATCGACAGTTTGTTTGCCAGCAGATTGTATTTTTGAAATTTGAAATCTCAAATTTATGATTTCCGAACTGGCGAGTGTCGTAAGGTTGGAAAAAAACTTGAAACTGTTAATATTGAACGTGGTATACTCAAAGGTGATTAGTTGTAATTCGAATATTTTTATTGAATCCATCAAACAGGAACTCATAACAATTATGCCCCAATAGATTGAATCAGAACTTTCTGAATGAAACCAGTAATATTCAAGGCCCAGAAACTGGTTTTCTTCGTAATCGAAAATTTATGCCATACGAATTCCAATATACTCAAACTCTATCCTCCATCTATCGATTTTTAAACACAACTTGAAGTTTATGCTTAACTTCTGATAAGATATTTATCCAGCATATAAATTAGTCAAAATTAGATCAATGTGCAGTAAAACCTCTCAAATCAGCAGATTTTTGCCAGTACGTCAATCAAAACAAAACTAATACATTAAAAAGTATTTATTAAATAAATAATCAAATTCCATAAACTTTACGTATAAGACAAGTCAGGGACTGTTGATCGTACTTAAAATACTTAGTCGGCGTCGAAGAAAAGGAGAATCTGGCATAACTCATCACTTCCTGCTGATACTTCTTTACAACGAGTGCACAACACTTGGCACAAATATCCTTCCGCTGTTGAACGTCGGCCAAATACATATTTCCATGAGATCTGGCAATATCCTCCAAATCCTTATTAAACACCTACCACAATAACATGCACTCAGTCACATTAAACATGTCTTTAATGGCCTTCCGTTCCCGCTCCCTCAACTATAAAATAATACAATTTAAAAGACAACTTCTGATCCAGGTTTGTATACATCAATCTCAAATGGCTTGAACAAATGTTCCCATCTTTCATGTATAATAAACAATGTACATTTGTAAATATTCCCCCTCAAACTTGGCAATATTCTTGCTTATTCTACTCTTGGAGTCCTCCAATAGTCGAATTGTGATCTTATCCCTACAAAATCGCCAAACAAGACATACCTATCACTCGTCGGGGAAAATACCAGAAAGGACAGATTCCTCAGAATATATGTAAAATTGTTCATTAGAAACACATTTCTTATCCCCGAATCGCCATAAAGGGTCGCTTTCTGCAGGAGATTGGCCTCCAAAGGTGGGAGAAATCCCTTCACTGCCATTCAACCAACCCACCTACCAATAAAATCGACAACATTAAGAGTGGCAGCAGACAAGGACACGTCCGAACCTATCAAATGAGTCAAGAAAACACATTTCTCTGAAAATGAGACTTCACTCCGCCTGAGATAGTATATTTTCAGACACTCCCCCACGCTCTGTTTATTCTCAAATATTATTTTTAGAAACGGCATTGTCTGAATGGACTTAATATATCAATACCTTGGCAGCCAACTCATGCACATTCCCGTCTGGGGGCATTGACGAGTTGTTTATTGGGTCAATCTGGCAATTTATATGACAGAATAAACCCTTATCAACTCCAGTTGTCGTTCCATGATTTTTCCTGCCATGTTCTGCAGATCGATGTATAGGAAAGTTATTTTGGACGAAAATGCCTCCAATGCTTTAAGATTCTGATTCTTTTGAACACAAGTCTTGAAGCCTGACTCAATTTCGTTTATATTCCTCAGACCACCCAAAAGGGAGGATAAGGCGGTTGAAATCCCCTCACATGTTGCCAATGTTATTATCAAATTGTCCAATTTCTATATTTTATGTTTAGTTCTCCACCTTGGAGTCACTTTCGAGTGGTTCAAGTCGAGGAATAATTATCATTTTGAATATTTGATTCACAAGCGACTTGCCAAACTGGGAAAAAGTGGCTTTAATAAGATCGAGCTCAGTCTCGGCCAGAATGGTCAAATTATACAAAGACTGAACCAGCAAATCGACACTAAAACCATCCAAGTCCCCCACGTTTTTACGAATGGCAGCCTGCGAGGTGTTCAAAGGGGAAAATTTTGAAATATTCCTATCACATAAAGTCACAACAAATACTTCAAATGTGAGAAATTACGATAACTGGGACTACACTATTGGAATAAATAAAAAGTACAACTGAAGCAGGAGTCTGGTGGGTTGTTTCTGGTCGACTAGTCGTCCGTAAACACTCAAATCTCGCCGTCACAAATAAATCCATAAAATAGTCCAATTTACTCTTCAAATTGACTTTAATCCAGTTATAAGAATTTGCCAATTTATTTATTTTGTCGGCTGACCGTGAATAATATCCAGCCAAATTATTTCGCACTGAAAATCTAAGTCGGGAAATACCCATAAAATTGATTCCCGCGTCGTTTTGTGGAATTCCGTGGTAGTTCCGAGAGCGGGAAAATGATTGGGGAGTGTTTGTGACAGAATCAGCAGTTCTGGACATAAAAATGGACTGATCGGGAGTAAAATTATCCTTAATAAAACAGATAATGTCATTTTCAAGCTTAGAAACAAGCGAATCGAATAAAATTGCCTTTTTTGGTGAGAAATAAAATACAGCGGTTTTAGTCTCGATGGATTCCGGACGATTGGAATGGAAAAAGTCCTTCGCCTTATTCACAGCATCCAAAACACTGATCATTTCAGAGAGATCATTGCTGGATGACATTTTTGTTATTAAATATGCCTTATTTTGTCGACTCCGATCTTGTTTATATTTTGATGACCTGATAGTGGAGGATTATTGAATCGGTCTGTTTAAGGGCCTCCACGTAGGCTGAGATGTAGTGAGAGAAAGATATACCATGACAGTTCAGTTGAGAAAGGGAGGATTTGTCAAATATGCACGAGAATGAATCTTCAATGCTCTTTAGTTGAGAGGAAAATGACTCTAATGTAGCTACATATGCGTTTGTCGAGCTGTCAATGTTAGCCAAAAAATCTTTCATCAAATTCAGTCTATCTGTATACTATAAATTAAATATAATTTGTGATTATTTAACATTTGGATGATCAAACTTATCCATCCACACACCAACAGGAATTTTAAATTTGTAATTTTATATGAATTAGTATTATTTAATTTATGACAATTTTAGTTAACATTATTTTTAACTAATAGAATTTAAATTTTCAGAAAAAAGATTTAAAATATTCTATTTCAATATTCTATAGTGTAGAAATAATAACAGTTCAGAATTAAATTTAGTAATTTTACTATAATTTAATTATACTATAATTATATTATTTTTATATTAATCAACGGTCAACCTAATATAATAAAATGTCTACGTACAATATGATGTGTTACTGTGCGTTACTATGTTGAACCTAAGAAGTAAAAGAAATTTGTCACTTAAAAATTCGAAAATTCGAAAAATTAGAAATAGAATGAATGCTAAATTGACTCTTGAACAATATATTGACACCGTCAAATTCCGTATTCAAACGCTAAAAGAAGAAAAAGCAAGACTGGAAGAATCTAATCGTGAATTATCATTAAAAAACGACTACTTAATTCAACAATTAAGTCTCAATGCCCTGCCAAAGTCTACAGAACTTACGTCTTCTCTGCAGCAGAAGAATACAGTGGCATTATTTCTTCTCCTTATTACTTTCCTTGCAGTGGAAAATGGGAAGAAATCTATATTTTTGAAGTCTTCGAATCGACCTAATTTGGTTATAAAATCGAGGATCTTTAATTCATTTAAGGAATTGGATCGAAGAAAAACTTTCATAGGCACTATGTTGACTATGATTTTTTTGTCGCGATATTTTGTTGTGACATTATTAAAAAATTTAATTGGTTTTATAAATAAATGGCTTTATTCTTAAACATTTTTATTGTTTATGACTTTACTTTTATTTGGATTTAAGTGTTAGAACGAGTATAACCATGCTTTTACACACCAAATAATCTGACAAGTTATTTTTAAACCGGAGAACTTTTGAGAAATTAGTTACTTGTCAAATGAGAACTGAGCTTTTTCAGTTTTTTAAAATTTTATAAAAATATTTGTTTGTATGTTTTAGGAGATTGATTCTGTAAATAATAAAACAATAACTGGCATTTACTGCATTCTAAGTATTCCTTCTACCGAAATATGCAATTTTTGCGAATATTTATTTTGAATTCTTCAAAAACACTTAAAGAAAATATGAATAAAATTAATAGTAAAGCTCAATTTAATGAAGGTTCACTTCTTTACGACTGTCTAGTGAAAATTATTTCGATTTTTATAATCAAGAATGGAGTTATCTCAACATGCTACAGGAATTATTAATAGTAGATACATTATCTTCATAAAATTTAAAATCGTTGTGGTGTTGTGGCGTGTTTATCGTTTTTGACAATTATCTAATGTGTCAATAGAGAGTATAAATATAATCTGGAACTTGGATCGATGTCAGATAGACATTTGACTTTTTCGATCAGAATTTATATATCACGTGCTTTCTCAGTCCGGAATTCCGAACGCAAATTTTGTGAAAACCTTAATCAACAAATAAAATATTATTTTGAAACTCAACAATAAAAGGATTGAAACTGTAAAACTGGGAAGAGAAATCCGGCAAGAAGATTCACTCTATGGATCCGTTAAGTATGATCTTAAATATGAAGTTCCGGAAGGTGTGTCTAACCAAAGTCATCTGCTTGCGGTCTTATATTTGACAAACTATTTGTTGTTTATTGAAAACGTGAAAATAATTGGTGAGAATGAGAATATTGTTTTAAAAATGATGAAAGATTTTTTCGATGTTTTTGCTTCAAGAGGGACTCAGAAAAATCTCAGACCAACTTGCACTATGTGAAAGATACAAAATGTCTGTATGACTGCGTTGGGCAACTTTACCAGGGAGTTCTGGAGGATAGAAATATCAACGTCAAGAAAAACGAAGTAATGTGACCAATTGCTCGCAGCTACTGATCTGGCAATTCGCTGTATTCTAATCAATTTACGAATAGATCTTAATCCTGAAAATAAATAACGATTTCAGAAATTTCTCATTTTCTAGGATCCTAGTTTTTAGGATCCTAGCGGGATAGTTATTCCTTCAGTTGTTTTTAGTCGGATCTCTTCTCCTTTGTTTTCCATATTACTTAGTCTGTTGAAAACCTTCCAAAAATGAGGGTTTTCTTATTCAGTTTTTAGCATTGTCTCTTCATAGCAAGGTCTGAATGATTTTTGCGACATCATTTATCTCTGTTTTCACGGTACGAATCTTATCCCGAAGACGAATGCAATATATGGTGTCACTGCATCGTCTTAGCTTCTTTTCAAGGTTTCCCTTCCATTTTATAAGTTTTCCCAAAGATTCGTCAATCCGGGTTTTTCTGTTACTATTTGACATGATGTATTTTCTGACCGAAGATTTTTGGAGAAAATCCAGTTTAGCTTCTCTGAGAATTTTATCGAGTTTTTCAATTTTTATATTTGAGGAGATGTTTTCTATTGGATACGGTATCAAATGCATTTTCATTGATATCTCGAAGTCAGACCAGATTGTCCGAGACGTATCATATCCGATGAAAAGATCTTCGCATATCGTAGATGATGTTTGCATACATAAAGATTGAGGTAGGTGATCACTACCAATGTTTATCTAAATTCTTGGTATGCTGCATTGATGAACAAGATCAGCCGATACAAGAAAAACTTCAATACAATCCTCCCCATAACAAGAGAAATGGTTTGGTTCTTGTAAGGTCAAAACACTAAAGCCGCAGTTCTTCGATAATCTGAGGAGTATATGACCGTCCGAATTTGTATTAGCACACCAGTACGATGTGTGTTTTGCGTTAAGGTCTGCTATTAGAATTCCTCCATCATTGTTTTGGAAAAATTCTTCAATAAGATTTGGTTAATTCTTTATTGCTTTGGAGTACATAGCTCCTACAGATATCCATCCAAGGAATGTTAGTAGTTTCAATGCAATTAGTTCGCAAAAATTTCTTCAACGATTTTCAAGTCCCTCACCATTAGATTGTCTTTATAATGTCAGGTCGCCATGGGATATCAATCGACTGAAAACCATGGATTTTGTGATGCTGCTTTCCCTTAAGCTTTGTTTTATTAACAACCAATATGTTTACCGATCTAACCAAGTAGCTTAGCTCTGTAGCCCGTTTCCGAATTGACCGGGGGTTGATAAGCGTAAAAACGCTCATCTCGTCAAGTTTTGGTGACTGTCCTCCATAAAGAGCGCCACCAGTTCCAGTAAATTTTTAAACGTTTTTTTAGTCGTCGTTTTCGATTTAAGATGGAGATCCTCCAATTGATTCTTGGAGTATTTTTTATGATTTTCTCTGGGTGGCCCTCATGGAGATAAAGTCAGGTATTAATGCTGATCTTTTTTTCCTCTATTTCCCAACGAGATTTTCAACAAAATTTTTTCCAAATCAGCACAGGTAGCACATAATTTTCTTTTGTTGGGAGATTTGAGAATATTACGAGCCTGGTTATAAGCAGTCGAGGATTCATCTAGAACAGGGGTCTCCAAACCCCGGCCCGCCATGTGATTTAATCCGGCCCGGCTGTTATAAATATCTTTTTTTGGCAATAAGAAAGGAAATAGATTTGTTTCTCATAAAGAAAAACTGAAAAGAACCACTTTTGTCAGACACAGAATGGCTTTGTAGATTGGCTTTTTTCGTGGACATTACAGGCCATATGAATGAATTAAATCTCAATTCGCAAGGTTAATTTATTATATTTTATACCATTTCCTATACTAAATGGGATTAACGTCAAACAAAGTGGGATTAACGTCAAACAAAGTGGGATTAAGGTCAAACTATGTGGGATTAAGGTCAAACAAAGTGGGATTAACGTCAAACAAAGTGGGATTAAGGTCAAACTATGTGGGATTAAGGTCAAACAAAGTGGGATTAACGTCAAACAAAGTGGGATTAAGGTCAAACTATGTGGGATTAACGTCAAACTAAATGGGATTAAGGTCAAACTATGTGGGATTAACGTCAAACTAAGTGGATTACGTTTATTATAAATATTATATTTCGACGCAGCAAATAAAAATGCCACGTAAATCATTGGAAGAGAAAAATCAAATGCATAGAAATAAAATACATTTAATTTCAGCTGCAGAATCAGGTGGAGATTGGAAAAAAACAGCACTTGAACTCAATATCCCGAGAACAACGAGAACAATATAATTGGATGCATCTCAAATCTAGGACTCATTTACTGTAAAATCCGAAGGGGAGCTTTTAAAAAAGAGCAGATATGGTTAACATAAAATTTTAAAAAAGAATTTTTGGTGTTAATCCCATTTAGTTTGACGTTAATCCCACATAGTTTGACCTTAATCCCACTTTGTTTGACGTTAATCCCACTTTGTTTGACCTTAATCCCACATAGTTTGACCTTAATCCCACTTTGTTTGACGTTAATCCCATTTAGTATAGGAAATGGTATAGTTTTGAAGGTGAATATGCTCTTATTTGTGATTTATTCACAGATGTCAAGGCATTTAGGTAAAAACTAGTGCTTTTTGGAAAACAACTCAAAAATAAAAACTGTTCATTTCGCATTTTGCGAAAATTTCTGTAAAGAAAACGTTTGTAAATTTCCTGTCGAATTGGTACCCAAATAATTAAGGATTTGAAGAAACAATTTCTTAAACGATTTTCTGACTTTAACAAGAGAAACGATGAAATAAGGTTTTTTGATAGTTTCATTCATTGAAGGTTATTTTAAAATCCTTTTCAATGCGAAGCCGAAACTATTCCAAGTTATCTTCAACTTGAAATAATTAAACTCCAATCAGATAATATGTGACATGGGCGGCTGGATACGTATGGGCAACCGGTTACATTTTTGACCTTGTAGATGTCAATTTTTAATCATCGATAACTTTGTTTCCCCTCCACTCTAGAGCCAGTCGGTCTCTGCCGGAGTGATGGAAAGCGTCCTGACGGGATGACTACCTTCCCTTTCAGGGAAGGCAAGTCCCTGATTTGGGACGCAACTTGTGTTGACTCGTTCTCTGCGTCGGTGTTACTCAAGTCCATCACTAACCCGGGTTCCGCCAGTGCTCAGGCTGAAGAGGCTAAGAGGTCGAAGTATGGAAATATTTCGGACTCTTACGAGTTTGTCCCCCTCGCCTTCGAAATCTGGAATTGTCGGCAGGTCTGCGACTCGCCTTCTTGCCAACATTACCAGGAGAATCGCCAAGAAGACCAACGACCGGAGGGAGACGAGCTGGCTCTTCCAGCGAATCTCGGTCGCAGTGCTCCGCGGAAACTGCCACTCGATACGCAGTGCGGCGACTTTGAGCTGACCTCCAGGCTCTTTATTAATTCGTGTATAACTTATTCCCCATTTTAATTAAATATTTGTTATAAAAAAAAAACTTGAAAGAATAATGCATTTTAACAAAAAAATTAAAATTAATCATTTTTTTAGTCTTGCCATTGGTACCGTCCAAATCTCTCCTTTATCATATTTTATCTATTAAATAAAAATGATTGATTTGCCTCGACTCGATTATTTGATAAAATGTTAATTATTTCAGCGCCCGGATAGAAAGGAGACTCGAATTTATCCATCCCTGTGTACGGGGATTGTTTGGTCTTCATGTATCTGAACTAGATTGAACTCTTCGCATAGATCTCTCAGAGACACATTCTTGAATTCTGAACCATTATCTAATTGCAAAATTTTTCAAGGTCTATATAGGTAGAAAAATGATCTTAAGTTGTTGCATACTTCTTTTGAAGATTTATAAAAAAGTGTTCTGACAAATGCAAATCTGAATAAATGTTGAGAGACCTACTACCAACCTACTATTAACACCTACTACCAACCTATAATTATTACAAACTTTTTTAGATCTACAAGATCTAGCTGAAACCTTTCATTCGGAGAAGAAGCAAAGATATGATGATTCATATCACCAACCTAAATTAAAAATTAAAAAGAATTAAAACTTTCAATGGACAGGCAAATTTACATACTTCACAATTTCGAATGACTTTTGTGATTTGTTTACTCCTCCGTGTGAATATTCGTGTAGAGATTTAGCTACATGCTCCATTTCAGTTTCGTTGTCAAAGTAATACAATCTGTGCATTAATCGTAAATATAGAGTACCTTTCATTGATTATTGTAAAATTCTCGATCTTTTTTATAAGTCTATATTTTGCTTGCCTAAAAAAATCTTCCGGGAATTTATTTTCCAAAGCATCTTTTAAAATTCGATACTCTGAAGAATCTTTGACATAACCTCTATAAGAAGCCATTAAAAGGTCAAAAAAATGTAACCGGTTACCCATGCGTAACGCGTTGCCCATGTCACATAATATTCTGAAAGATAAATATGAAAAACAGAATATTATTCAATTTTATAAATATTTAAATTCTAATCAATTTCCAATTTTGAAACGATACGCATGCGGATTTATATCTACTTTTGGTACAACATACCTTTGTGAACAAACATTTTCAAGAATGAAATATGTAAAATCCAAATATCGAGCAAACTTGTCGGATGAGCACTTAAAGTTGCTTTTGATAATCGGAACAACAGACTTGACGCCTGATTACAATAAAATATATAAAACGAAAAGTCAGTTTCATCATTTTCATTAAAAGCTAATGTTTAAATCTTTCTTGTTATTCTGTCTTTTTAGTCGTAGTTAAAAAATTAGGAACATTATTAAATCTAATTGATTTTACACTATGGCCCACGGTCATCTACCAAATATTCTATCCGGCCCGCGTTGTCAAAAGTTTGGAGACCCCTGATCTAGAACTTGGAGCCCGTGCATTTCAAGATGGTCAGCAATAGGCAGGATTTTTGTTTCCCGATAGAGGTGGTCAATGGTGGAAGATTCTAAACGTCTGATTCTCGTTCTAAGCCCAGCATTCTATGTTTTCTCTTGTTATTTACTTCAACGTAGATTTAAACATAAGTTACTTTGTTACAAATGAACTTTATTTACGTCGTTTCAACATAAAAAAATGTTTGCCAGGAAATTTAGTAATCATACAAGTTAATTACAGCTTTTCATTTTATTTAGTCTCTTGTTCTTTTACTAACTTGTTCAATTGCTTTTGCATAAAGATATTTTCCATGTGGGAGCCGAACGCTTATTTTGTGTTAAAAGCTACATGATCCTTAATTGACACCAATCTCCTACAAGATAGTGAGACTAGAGTTAAATGACAAAGCAAAGGACTTCAATGAAAAACAAAATTAATAAACTAATCCCAAAAATTCCAATTGATTATAATGATTAGTCAGCTTAAAACCTGTTTGAGTTTTGTTTGTTTTTTTTTAACTTTTTGACAAATAAATTAACTTATATTAAATTGTTTTAATCATAATATAAGTTCATAATTTGTTATAAATTATTAATCAAATGGTCGACGCATTCCGTGAATATCTGCGATTTCCAACAGTCCAACCAGATCCTGATTATGGTGACATTCTATTAAATAAAAAGCATTTTTAGGTCCTGCGGTTAAATTTCTCTCTGATTTAGCCCTTGGAATAGGGCTTCAGCCTACCGTTTTGGAATTTTATCCAACAAAGCTGATTCTTGTAATAAAGTGGCAAGGGAACGACCCTGAAGCGGAATCAATTTTACTGAATTCTCACATGGACGTTGTTCCAGTGTACAGAGTATTTATGTGTAAATTCAAATATTTTAAGGAGAAGTGGACATTTGATCCATTTGGTGCAGAAATGGACAATAATGGGAACATCTATGCACGTGGAAGTCAGGTTTAAATATATTATAAATGTGGTTAGGATATGAAATGTGTCACAATTCAGTATTTTTTAATTTACTGACGTCAGATATTTAGAAGCGATCAGAAAACTCATCAAAGAAGGTTATGTTCCGCGCCGAACTATATACGTCAGCGTAGTACCAGGTTTATAATTTTTATTTTATTGTTATCAGATGAGGAAATCGGTGGACTGACCGGAATGGCGACGTTTGTGAAGAGTGAGTATTTTAAATCTCTCAACATTGGTTTTGCCCTTGATGAAGGTGTTTTATTATGTCACTAAGAGTTGTAGGAATTGCATCCCCAAATGCAACGTTTTCAGTTTTTTATGGCGAAAGGACTGTAATGCGTTTGATTTTTTTGACTTGAATGATTTATAGCATTCAAATTGACGTGTCATGGAAACCCAGGCCATGGGTCACTTTTTTTGGAGAACACTGCAGGAGAGAAGATGGTAATAAATTTTAGGTTTTAAATTATAGGCAAACTGTCTCGCTGCAGTACAATCTTTCCGCAATAATGAAAGACGAAAACTTGAAGAGTTGTTATGAAACTGTTAATTTTAGAAATCCCGGGATGAAACTGGGAGATGTAACAACTGTCAATTTAACTGTTCTTGAAGGCGGCGTACAGACAAACGTTATCCCGGCCACTCTTTCTGCCAGTTTTTTTTCTTATTTAAGCTATTTGAAGCATTTGATTTACGATTACCTTCAACCACAAGTTTTACTGAAATTTGTGATCAGGTTTTTCCTGAAGCTGAAAAAAATGGGATTTTTATCAATAAAATTTATGTTTTATTTGAATTTTTGTAATATTTGACAGGATAGTGAACAAATTCAACCTTCGTCCCTTGATTCCCCGTTTTGTAAATCGTTTTTTTCTGCTATTGATGAACTGTGAGTTTTAATCAATAATTGAGTTAAATTATATTTTAATTTTAAATTTTGATAAAAAACTTTAGTGAACTGGAAACACAGGTCATGATTTTTCCGGCAGGAACTGATGCAAGATATCTTCGTGGAGTACATTATTAAATCTAACAATACATAGACTGGACTTCCAGTTCTCAACTTTTCCCCGATGAATAACACCCCTGTGCTTCCTCATGACCATGATGAGTATCTAAATGTTGATACGTTTTTGCGAGGAATTAATATTTATCAGATCATTCTCCAAAAAATATCAACTTAATCTAATCTAATTCTAATTTGATTATCTCGATTTTTCTAACGATAATTTAACATTTAATTTTTCTAATATTACCCACAAATGATTAATTAATGATGAAAAGAATTTGACCATTATCATTTTTCTATTTAATGTATTTTTATTTAAGAAAAAAAATTTCTACAGATATTTAGTTCATTTGAAAAATACGTCTATGAGTCAGCAAATGTAGTTTTTTATTACAAAAATTGGTTTTTATTTAATCTATTTTATCATTAACAAAATGTAGATTAACAAATTGCCAATTAAATCATTAATAACTCTTAGAATAATGGTCGGAAAATTAATTATCAATTGTATTAAAATTGTATAATGATTGACTATTAGATTATTTCAAATAATTTCTTTTTGGGATAAATCATAAAATCAAAAACAAAATTAGATGCTAGCTAGGTAAGTAGCTAAGAGAATAATCGAGAGCCTAAGAGTCAGCTTAACAACCCGGGGTGCGTATTTCCGTTGAGCACAGCGACCGAGAGTTGTCAAAAAAGCCAGCTTGTTCAAGTAACTTAATAGAAATCATTTAAAAATTAAGAAACTTCATAATTCTGATAAAATTGGTACACCCGTTTATCACAGTCAGATTGAAATTATTGATTTTAAAGTATATAATGCTTATCTATCATACCATTGTTAAATGTATGAAAAGGAAATAAACGACAGTTTATGTAGAATTAACGTGAGGCGACGAGTCCTGTGAATGGGAATCTCCTACCTGCCGGATCTCAGCGTGGCGTAATGTGGTTTACCATGTTAGTTGGAACTTCAATTGGATATGGAAACGCTCAGAGGGCACCTAATCCCTACCGAAAAAGAACTTGTAGAAATCTGACCCCAAGGGAAATCTTTTTCACAGGTCGATCGAACCTTTCCGAAGGATCTCCGTCTCTTGCGAAGTGCATCGAGGATCATGGGAATTATAATTAACAAGTTCACCCTGGTCCTTTGGTCATTAATAAATTTCTCAAAAAATTATAATTGAAACATATTGAAATTATTTATGTAGATCATGCTCACTAAATAAGTTTTTTCAATTCCTTTTGAGCTGAATTCATATTCTTATTAGCACTACGCGATGTCAGTAGGCATGTGAAGTCACCTTTCTATGTTTTGTTATATTCGAGCCAGGTCGCGTAACATGTAAAGATCCTCGTTATCCTTAAAGCGCTTCTCAATTTTTTTGAAGTCCTCGTGAAGGACAGACGACACTGTTGTCTTTGAGCAGCCTCTGAAATGTATTGCGTCCAAAGAAAAGTGATCCTACATGGCGCTGAGTTTGTGCGGGTATCTATATCTATCCGGAGAATGTGACAAAACATATTCAATTTGGCCTCTAGAATCTCCTCCAAAATTGACGTGGTTCTTTCTCTCTTATAGAGGATTTGGGACGACATTTTTGATCGACTTCGCGAAAAAAGAATTAGTTGTAGCTGATCTCTGAAAAAAACAGGTTTAGAATTTTGTACTTCTGTTTTGTACAAGTTCATTTTAGCTAATATCTCACAAAGCTTGCCAACACCACTGGTGTTAGGATCTCAACACTACCCTAGTTTCTGAATAGGAGTCTCTCTCCTGTTGCTAGAGAGGTGCATCTTTTATACATTCCAGTTTAGGATCTAAGAAATGACTGCCTAGTTTCTGTGTTTCCTATTTAAAGTTAGAAGTAATATAATTTCTTGTGGTGTCGTGTATGTCTGTTTTCACCAGTCTGCAAGCAAATCCTGAGGGCTCTCTTACAAAAGATATTAGAGATAACCAACAACTATTGGTAAGAAGCAAGTCTTCGGGGCTACATGATCCCCATGAAATTTGTGGAAACTCTCCTACCGAACATGTCTCACCCCATCTAATCCCTCTTAAATCGGTGATCGGTGAGGAACACTCTAACGACAAAGTCAAATGGATTTCTGGTGTTGTGGAGTCAGCGAAGAGACGATTTGGCAGAATTCCTCGTGGAGGATGGAGACTTATTGCCGAATGTTTCAACGTCCGCTTTCTCACTCAAAAGAGTGTCTCTGATGTGAAAAACTTACTGAATGTAAAGCCCTGCTCTAATGGCTGTGGCAGTCGAAATAATGTGGATACCTCAGATTACTTATTGCCAAAGACAGAAATCTCCATTTATGGTAAATGCAAGGAAGAGTTTAATCTCCAAATTCAGGAACTTAAGTCAATCCCACGAAATGCGAGAATGCCCACAAAGAAGATTCCGTATAAATTGCTAAAGACTGATGTTCTTGTCGCAATTAATGCAGTGATTTCGAACTATATTATCTTCTCCGCCTGCAAGCATAAATGAAATCACGGATATAATTTATGCCGGGCAATGCTCATATGAAAACATTACGAGGCAACCCCTAACAAAAAGCACATGGCTTGAGGATACGGAAAGAAAGATTTCCAAACTTAGAGAAAATCTAACTTTCGTTAATAAGTTTAATGGCCAGCAATCTAAAGACGAAAAAAGAGAAGACACTGAACATTTTATGCTCGTTTGGATACAAAAAATCCAGAAAGGGAGAGCTGGCACGCGTATCTAGTCTTATTGAAGATAGAGTCAAAATTATGGAGAAAAAAATCTCAACCTATCGCTCCAGAAAGTCGTTTAGACAAGATAATTTCTGTTTTGAACTAAACAGGAGAAGATTCTATCGAAGACTGAACTGTGAAAACAAAGATTCTGATTGTCAAGTCCCAGAAGATAAGTGTCTATCTTTCTGGAAGGGCGTATGGAAGAAAGAGGAGAACCGTGCTCCTAAAGCTATTGTTGGTAAGCATATTACTGGAGCTGAACAGCTTCCAAGTGACGTGAAAACTGATTTTATCAAGAATGTTATCCAGTGTGTACCCAATTGGAAAGCCGCGGGTTGTGTGACGGAGTTATGGATTTTTTATCAAAAAGTTCGAAGCTCTTCATGGCCATTTGTGCGATGAGATCCTTAAAATTGTGAACGGAGGCTATTCCCCTGCTGAGTGGTTTTACACAGGAGTAACATACCTCATTCCAAAAAATGAAAAGTGCCATTCCCCAAATGACTTAAGGCCGATTACCTGCATGCCTATATTGTACAAACTTGTCACTAAATGTGTGAATACAAAGCTTACAGACTATATCGAAGCGTTTAACCTTATCTCGGATAATCAGCTGGGAGCTAGAAGGCAATGCCAAGGCGCAAAGGAACAAGCACTAATAAACCAGTGTGTCAATAGTGAGTATGGAAATAACTTATTTGCAACGTGGATCGATGTCAGAAAGGCATTTGATTCTGTCAATCATGAATTCTTATGTCAAGTGCTTGATCAGTCTGGAATCCGAATTGGATCACAAATTTTGTGAAAACTTTAATCAAAAATTGGAATGTCATTTTGACACTTAACAATAAGAGAATTGGAACTGTAAAATTGGAAAGAGGAATCTTACAAGGAGACTCACTCTCTCCACAACTCTTCACTCTGGTAATGGATCCGTTAAGTAGGAGCTTGAATATGAAGTTCCCGAAGGTGCGTATAGGTCAAAATGACCCGTTCACGGTTTCATATTCAACAAACCATTTGTTGTTTATTGACGACCTGAAAATAATTGCTGAGAAAGAAGACACCGTTCTAAAAATGATGGAAGATGTCGATGAATATTTTGATGCCGTTGGCCTCAAGAGGAACTCGGAAAAGTCTGCGACTAACCTGGACTATGTGAAAGATACAAAATGTCTGGATGGGTGTGCTGGGTATCGATACCTGGGAGTCTTGGAGGATAGAGGAAGTGATGTCAAGAAAATCGAGGTAATGAAAACAATTGCTCGAAACGTGAAAGAGAGAATCGAGAGTCTTGCAAAAACAAAGTTAAGTGCAGTAAACCTCTTTAAAGCGATAAACGAATATGCACTCTCTCTCTACAACTACTATATTGGATTGATCGACATTGAACCGAGTGAGTTTGATGCCATTGATCTGGTAATTCGTCGCATTCTAACTACTTTACGAATCCATCTGAAGCCCGCTAATAAAGAAAGATTATATCTCGGCAGAAATGGTTTTGGAAGAGGCTTAATCTCAATTTCCAATAAGAGCGAATGCATCCTGCTCCAATTTCTCTCCGACCTTGAAAGAAAAGCCTCGTTGTGCCTCAGAAGAGCAGGAATCTTGCGGGTCTTGAGAGAAAAGAAAACACATATGACCACGATTGCAAGATTTCTCGCTCTCAAGTACAATCTGGAAGACCAATCAAAATTGGATGTAAACCTTATTAAGGAGTGCCAGAAGAAAAGACTAATGGACACCATTAAATCTAAGATGATACATTCAACGCTGTTTAAATGCATTCAGGAATAACGTTAGTAAAGTTATCTCGCTTGTTATTTAAGAGAAGGAAAGAGATTTCCAATAATCGGGACTGAGAATCTAAATTAAATAGTCTAGCTAAAGTTATATACAATTAACGTCTATTGTTAAATTGATTTTATGGCAGATGATGATTCTTAAGTCAGTCATGATTCTGAATATAAGGATGACTTTACTTACTGATGCCGGATAACACTTTATATTAGGATAATTTTTTATACCTGAATTTTATATTATATCAGTAGTTATTAAAAAATAGACATTCAATTAGTTCGATATGATGCCATCATTTCCATCATGCATGCCTTGTATGTTGATGCAATTAAAGTGAATTTTAATTGCTTTAACTAATTAATGACCTACCTAATGAATTTTCTTAGAAATAGTCATGTTAATAAAGCAGTGAACTAATGTGGTCGTCTTCTTATTTAAGAATCGCATCAATCAGGACTGGAAATTCCTCCAGTTAAAAAGACATGAGATTTATATGTATTATTTAGGTAGGTTAGTGATCATGGCAAATAGTCCTGTTGACACGAAAGTAGACATCGCCTTGAAAACAAGCAATGTGTTTCATAAAATATAAAAATAGATAACAATATTTGAAGTCGTGTTTACATTTAAAAACAATTTAAAGCAAATCGAAGTAGATAAATTTTACAAGTATAATCTACTTTCTGGACAATTTGGCACAATCACAAGGCAAAAGTCACAATAGTCCTTGTCGTATTTACATAGGATAGAATAGTGACCAAGTTATAGTCCTACATAAAAAATTAATTATAAATATCTGGACTAATGGATACATCCAATTAGTGACAGTCAAGAAACGTTGGCGAGCATGATCGCTATCACATGCATTGCATTAAGGTTGACAACAACAAATTGCGGAAGAAGAAAATAATCTTATCGTTAGGAAAGAGTAATTTCAAGTGTCAGTTGACCTGCCGGCTTTCTTACTACAATAATATTAGAGGAGTCGGCTTTCTTACTACAATAATTTAGGAGAGGTGTCGAGACGTGATCGGTCCTCGGGAGTAGTTGTCTTATATGAAGAACATCAATTAATGATAGTTAAATTGAGTATTGTTTAACCCAAATAAATAAAATATTAAACTAAGATAATCTCATCGAAATCCTTGTTGAGCTTAGTTTCTTAAAGACAAATTACTGAAACTCTTAAATGATTAGGTTCTCAGTCAATTTTTTTTTTCTTCGTATTGAAGAGAAATTCATTTGATATTAAACTTCATAAGTACGAATTCTCCAGTAATAATAAATAATGAAGAATAGTTTATAGTTATCATTGAGGTGATGACAAAAGACAATCTTCCTATTCTAAAAAGGTATGTCACTTGTGTGGGATGCGATCTACAAAGGCAAGTTTTTTGTGTTGAAAATTATCTCTTCGGCCGTATTCCTTGCGCACGCAGGGAGCGTGTGAAAATCGACAAATATCAAACTCTCTCATATCATCATTTTTTGCTCCCGTCTTAGTTGAAGTCTTTGGAGATGCAGGAAATTTTATCTATGACCTCAGAAGTAGGATTTCTTCGCGTAAATGTGAGCAAAGTGAATCATCATGATTCCTACAAAGAATTTCAATTGCCATTTTTCTAAAAACAGTCAATTTATTCTCTTTGCACATTATTGATTCTAAATCTTAACTTTTTTCTAAAAACCTCCTGAATAGTCAAAGAAACAAACCACTCAATTATTAAACTAATCTACAACAAAACGAATGGAATCCAAAAAGAGAGACCTCTAAAAATGTGGTTTTTACTGAAACAGCATCGGAAGAAATTGTTTCCTAATCCTGTCCGAAGAACCCGTCGAAAAATGTAAAAACGGAAAAGTCCTGATAAACCTTGAGCTTAGACAATTTCGAATGCCATTTGGATCTCCTTTAAAGCAGAGTTAATTTCAGCGATAGCTACTGCCAACATCCTCAATGTTTTTGACATAGCATTTCCCGCAAGTTTGTACTAACTCGTTTCTCTTCAACAATCATCTGAACTTTTTGATTCAGCAATCCATGCTTAATCCAGTTTTTGTTAAATCGTACACTGATTTCATTTCTGATTTTATAGTAGCATAAAACTTTGAAGATATTAAGGAACACAAGGAATATTATTGTTGATTTGATATTTTGTAAAACTTCAAACATATCGTTATCAGCTCAGAAATAATTTTCGAAATTTTGAACTCATTTAGTTAAAATGTTTAAAATCTCAGTACTTTTTTTAATTGATAACCTACGAAATTGACGTATAAATTAATGCTGTATCTAAATTTGTTGAAACAAGCAGAAGATACACACCAAATTTTCTTGATTTAAATTCTTATTTTTTTTTTTTTTTTTAACTTGAAACAAATTATTCTTAACGAAACAACAAAAAAACTATTATGAATGGCTCGCAAGATTGAAAGAACAATTCCCGCGTAAAACAGCCAGCGAGATCCTCTGAATGAGGATAGGAATATAAAATTCCCTCGGATCTCTGGAGCGGTGGGTGCACAAGCGGCCAAGTTTCTTGAGATGGGCAAGCGTCTTGGCCCCAAAAACACAGGAGGTTTCGACAGCAATTGCCCAAAAGCAAAATCGATCGAGTAAATCAACATATTTCGATAGTTTTGCAAATTCGGCCTTCTCGGCCGACGAGCCGGGACGACAAGCCGTAGCAATTAGGCACCCTTGGCGAAGGAGGTCGGAACAGGGACGTCCAAACGAGCTGTTTCCCGGATTCAAAGCGAACAGCGTACAGCCGTCGGACGTTTGCATCATCAAGAACAAGGCCCGTCGGTTCCAGAATACAAGGGAAACCAGCTCTTCCAGAGCTTTCTGAATTAGACTGTTGATTTCGGGTGTGTGCCGAGGAAATCGGCCGGCGCTCATTCGACAAGACAGAGGATGTAGCCCAAAGGCGTAAACTTTATCCCCACAACGACATGGATGAGGTCTGAAGACAGGGAGTCAAGGCGATTACAGATACCCAGACGGAGTGAATCCCTATCGAGGACAGTATCCAAAAGCGGAGAAGGGAGAACATTCAGCCAGGAGCCTGAGTATGGCGACAGGCAGATCGGAAACAAGCCAGTCTGTGTTGGCGAGGAGTGGTTACAAGTCAGTAGAAGAACGACGGCAGAGAATTTTGTCCCAGTCTCGCTGAGAAGAGACATCGGAAGGGACCTCAGAGAAATTGCCTTTCCAAAAAGCGAGGGCTTGAATCAATATCAGAGTCCAACGATGATTCAGTAGGTTTTTTCCAGAATCTTTTGGACAAGAAGATATGATCCAGAAGCCGAAGAAAGAAAGGCAGGAAGAGCCAAATCCGTACTAGAACGGAGGCCCAGACCCCCGGACTCACAGGAAGTTTAGCTTGACACCAGGCAATATCGTCGAAATGCACATTGAGATTTTCTCCGCAGACCCCGCGAACAAGGAATAATAAGATTCAGCATTGGGTTGCATAAAAAAAAGGTGAGCTCTCAGGATAAACAATTTTTGGGATCAAAAAAAAAATGAAAAACGCATTATATGACGGAGTATAAAATGTCAATCTATCAAGGAACTAATTTTTTCAATTAATGCAATGGAAGATGGCATTTTTCAGCATTCTCCAGAGATATTAAATGAATTTTATAATTTTAAGAAGTTGACAATGGATCGATTAATTCAAAAGTACAAATTCGGAGCGAAAATAACGGATCATTTCCCGACAAGTAAAAACTAAAATTGTTAATGAAATAAGAATAAACATCTTTGATTTTAAATTAACAAACGTTAGTTTTTTTCGTTAATATTAGAAACCCCTCTATCTGGGGAAACCCCTGTTTTTGGGGCACTAGGTGCCCAAAAAAAAGTGCCCTCAAAAAAGGTTTAGACTGTATATAATAGGTGTTAGGCCATTGCCACATACTAAAAAAGTGAAAAATGTTATAAATAAATAAAAAAGAATTATATAGTTCTGGTGGAGGTTGCTGATTTTTCTTAATTTTTGAGTGAGCCATCAAATTCCTTATGTCGAGAAGGACGTCCTTAATCCCACACTTCTGTTCCAATTCCTCAAGGTGGGGACCTCACTAGTAATAACCTGACTAATATAATCAGTTCTAACTTCCCCCGTCTCATCCTTACACATTTCAAATTGATTTTGTACGGAATTTGACCAGAGGCGGTTTCTGAGGGTATTTAGACCCACATTCGATGGCCAGGGAGTACGTGTTGTCCTCGTAGGCAGACTTGGGAGTCCAATAAGTAGGAAAAACCTTGAAAGGGCCCATGATGATCCCATTCCAGTGGGTCAGGGTCGTGTCAGAACTGTCACAAAGTCCCCAACTAATTGTCCCATCTCCAAAACCTTTTTCAGAAAGTTCAAGTTCGTCCAAAAGCTTAAAGTTCCGAGGTACCTCTGAGGAATATCAGCATTAGGACTACCAATTGTGCCAAGATTTGATCTCATATGAGACAATGAGAACGTACCAACAAGAAACAAATTATTTATACAATTTATTATAAATTAAAAAGTATATTTAAATTAAAGAATATTTAATCCAAAAATCATCTTTAATTATATCACAATTAAGTTCCACAATATTATCCCCATCTTTAACCAAGACAGTCCCCTTCCTATACAAGAGTGGCACATCGTTGTAGTTAATCCCAAAATCCGTGAACAAAATCTCATTCTTATCCCTGGCCAATGTCCCCTACAACTTAAAAATGTCCCCCCACTCGAAGGACCTCTTCACTCTCCCTTCTACTTTTCCCGCCTTGTTGAACCAAGGCCCAGAAGGCAGTGTTATATAAATTATTAATGTGGCCTAACAGTCAGTATATAACACAACAGTCGGCCTGCCTCCAGGAAAGTAGTCCCGCACATTGGCACACGTGGGCAGGCAGATCAGGCGGACAGTCGAAGACGGGGGGACGAAGGAGGGTCGCCACCCCGAAATATTCAGGCCAGTGGAAAGACGTAGGCCGAACTGAGTGCACTTACCAATAGAAATAATTTTACTATTTTTTAATATTATTTTACTATTTTTTAAATAAATAAATATATAATAAAAAACCATTTTCTTCGCTGGAAAAGCTGGCAATTTCGGTTGAAGAGAAAACTGAATTCGTCGCTCTGTCCATAGGCAAGGACAATATCTTTGAAGAGGTCGAAGAGGGAGGCTGAGGCACGTGACAATAGGGCGAGGGCACGTGGGTCGTTGGGCTTCTGGAAGTTGTGGTCTTCGGAAAATCTGTTTTTTATATGTTTTTGAGGACCTGTGGAAGGACTTGCCGTCTATTCGGGCTACTATGTAGGTGTTGTATAGACATTTGGGATCTTCTTCGAATTTTTTAACATATTCATATTTGGAACCAGCCATGCACCACAAGAACTTGAAAATTTAAATTTTGAAAATGTAATAAAATATTTAAATTTGTTATGTTGTGTGCACGGCATTTATTATCTAACAATTTTATAATTTCCCTCAATAAAATAGCACAAAAATCAAAAATTAAATATCCATTAATCAAAGATAATGAAATTGAAATTAAAAAAATAAAAAGTTCTGGTCCTGGAGGACAGAACGTAAACCGACGGAACACCTGCTGTTTTATCAAGCACAAGGACACCGGAATCACAACCAAGGTTTATATTTATACCAAAAAACTCGTTATAGTGTCAAATATCGAGAAGTGCTTCTTTGAATTTAAAACAGGCCAAATATTTGTTGGCTGAAAAGTTGGATAATTTAAAAAATGGCCCTCAAAGTCTCAAAAATATCGAATATTTTGAAAAAATTGAATTTAAAAAGACTTAAGAAAGAGCGTAGTCATGAGAGAAGAACGCTTTTAAAGTCATACAAGACACTTATTGACAACCCAAGCTGAATGACGTCACTAGAATGTTCTAGAACTTTTCATAAGTGGTTAACCAAACAATTATTTGTTTATTAAATAATGAATAAGTAAAACCATAAAAATACTTAGTCCAATGGGAACCCAGGTTTAATGACGTCACTGGAATGTTCTAGAACCACCAGTGAATGTTGAAAAATTTATTAAAGTTAAAAGTAATTTTGTGGTTAATATAAACAAAAACATTGAAATTAACCTGATTTTTTTAGCGTGGTTTATGATCTATTTATGGTTTCAAGAATCTTCGTTTACTAAATTAATTGGCTCAAATAATGAAATAAAGGCCAATTTGTCATATAATTTTGGGAAACAATTCTTTCTCTACTTATGCACCACAAAGAGTCTGTATGCTTAGAAAATTGTTGCTCAGATGAATATTTTAAATTAAAATAACGAAATTCACATCCAAAGCTTTAATGGTTTAATCCAAGATAAATCGAGATTAGAAGCATCTGTAATTTATAATTTGTATCAATTAGTCTCAATAATTATTGCAAAAAGCTTGCACATAATTTTGGGGAAAGTTAATTAAACCGGCGGCTAATTACTTCTTAATTTTTAGGTGTCAGATGGCGAAGAAGTCCCCATTTTGAGTAAAACTGCATTGGAATTAATACTTGCATTCCCAACTACTTATCACTGTGAAGTGTCCTGTCTGACTTTTCTAAAATGATATGCGAGATAGTTGTCGACATAGAGCCTGACATAAGTAAAATTATTCACAACAAACAAGATCAGAAATCTCACTGAACTATTTTGATAATTTTCATGTTATTTTTATAATAAATATTCGAACATGTCTAAACCTCCCCTGACGAGCCTAACCAAACAATTATTTGTTTATTAAAAAATAATAAAAGGATTAATTTATAAATTCCAATCCCTCATACTTCGAATCAGCAAATTTAGTCTCTTGGTGCAAAATATTTCCCACCAAGTCAAAAATAAGAAAATACGAAGCCAAAACTCCCGCCATTTCCTCAGTCTTGACAGCCATAATAACCCTGTCCTCAGAATCCGGCAGAAAACGGAAAGCAGAGAAGCCCCTCGTGCGACACAAATCCCCCACAATCACCACATCAACCCTCTCAAAGTCCTCATCCGCAATCAACAAATAATTCCCGCCATTCGATGCTTCTCCCCCCTGCAAATACCCCTCCATACTCACAGCACGTGGCAGAAAAAACCAGTGATTGTGCACTTTACTCCACACAACTGCCTCGTGAATCACAAACCCAGGATGTTCAATCAAAAGGCGGAACTCAAAGCCAAATATTTTTCCCGCCAATCGACGTGGTGCACTTGTCCATTTTTATTAACAATTTTAATCCACATTGGGAACGAATTTAAAATGTCCCTGTCGAGTCAGTGAAGACCTTTCCGTACCCACCGACGTAGAGGAGCCCGTTTTTGACAGTGGACCACTCCCCCTTGAAGGCTGTGGATAAGCCATAGGGGACTTACGGGCAGGGGAAGACCCGTCTCCGTCAGTCAGTTTGACCCAGACAGCCACAGTGCTATTTTCGGGGAAGATTTGGTAGATAATTCCTGTCTTGTCGTCGATGGCCAGGAGTTTTCCGTGGAAGGTGATCAGGTCGGAAAGTTCCATTCCACGGTTTCTGTGGAGGATTTTTGAACATAGTTTTTGTGGGGAATTTTTAAAGTTGATTGAAAAAAGTTGGGATTTTGTATCCCAGATTAATATTCCTTCGAGGAATTCGCTGCATGCAGACTGGCCTGGAAGGATTTGGATGTCTCTGTCAGAAACCATGGCTAGTTTTATACGAATTCGACGTTTGTAGGGGATATTGGTCCATAGTTTGTATAATATTAAAGAAATAAGTACTATAAAGAGCATCAATAGGTTCCTCATTTGATGGTACACAAGAACATTATTTTTAAATTATTTATTTAATAATATATATTTGTTAAAAATAATAATTTAAAATTATTAAGAAATATTGAAACATGAAATATTTTAAATTTTAAAATTATGACGGCCATGGGTGGATTCCACCAGACTGTTGGCTTAGAGATAAATTAGAATTTATTTTGAGCCATAAATAATATGAAGTCTTATTTGTCATTTTAAACATAAGTGAAGATCCACAAGAATATATTTAATTTTGAATACATAGGTTTGCCACATTAATAAGTAAAAACCAGCGATCCATTTAAAACAAATATTACAAATATTATCAAAAAACAACATATAGCAATAACAAACAATAAATTTTTAAAAAAACGTCGACAACCGGTATAGGCAAAAAAGTCAATTACAGGTGATGAGATTGTATACTTCATGCATAAAAATCATCTTTTAAACTTCTTTATTAGACAAAGAAATAACAATTTGAATAACAGAAAGAATATTTGAGAATTCATGACTAAAAATCAACGTTGGTACAGAAGGTCGTTTCGTGTGTTGGCACGTGTAGGAATATAACTCTTTTCTGTTTGTCCTACGGAATGTGCTAAAATAATAATAATCATATCGGATAGAACAAATACAACATGGTCATGTCTATTTAAAATAATACTTTATGTTTTTTTCGGTTTTATTCCACAATTGATAAATTCATAATCAAATAACAACGTCAGGAAGTAAGCGGCCAAGCTCGATCTGCGAGCGCATTTTATGTTTATTGTATAATTCGAGAAGTGAAGGATAGCTAATAGTTCCCACAGAATCACCACTGATCCTCAGGAACAGTCATGACGTCTTTTTCTTTCCGAGTGTAGGTAGTCAATCAAGGATATTTGATTTCTTGGCAAACACAAACAAAGTGAATATATCTCACTATCTTATTTAGATAAAAGGCAGTTGAGTGTGAGTAGGCAAAGTGGGAGATAGAATATAAAGAGAGAAGCGTAAACAACATTGATATGATTTATTGGGCTAATTGAAAATTCCAGACTATCCATTAGAAAACAGGGACAAACGCACCAATCAGTTTCTCATTCAGAAAATAATCAAATGAGACATAGAGTTAGCCACGATAATCTTAGGTGATTTTAGAATTTGATCGAAAGGCAAAGTATAGAAAAAAACTTCAAGAGTTGGGGATTCCGAGAACAACTTTGGGTTGGCGGTAAGCACACAGAAAGAACGGGAGACCGGCGAACCCAATTTCAGAGGGATCTAGTAAAAAAGGTAAAAATATCATCCGAAAAAGACTTAAATTATTACTTTCTGAAGAAAATAAATTATAAATTATAATTTTACTTTAAATTATTATTAGAAATGTTAAAACAGAAATTATTTAAATTTAGTTATATCATAATCTATTTAAATAACTGTAAATATAATGGCAAACCAAATATGTTATAATATTATATTTTGTACTATTGTTACTATCGACATCGTTAATAAAGTAATTAGTTATTCCAATTTTAAATGGCATATATTTTGAGCATCATTTTTCACCCTTTGAAAATGATGAACAGAAATCAATTATTTTGATATAATTATTGTTTCTCTTAAACCACAAATATTTGAATTTACTGGGGCTCCCATTGTACTTTAGAAATAATTAATAACCAAAATGGAAACCAAAAATGAAAATCCCCAAAACAAAACGAACCTTCATCTCGACAGTCTTATCGAAGAATATTCAAAATTGTGCAAATCTCATGCAGCAGAACGAGACACGTGGATGCAAGAACTTTCAAAATTATCTGACGAAAGTTCTAGAAAACAGTAAAAATTAAATCAGTGTTTATTTTAGGCAAGAACTTAATGAATTAGAACTGAAATGTACTTGTTTGAATATGCTGGAAGAATCACTAGAAAAAACAAAACAAGAATTGTCCCAAAGAGATTTCGCGTTTAGAGACCAACGAGAAAATTTTTGAGTCTACAAAAAGTATTTTAATAAAAAATACAAGAATTTTACAATTGGAAATGAAGATACGGTTGCCTTTCTACAGGAAGAAAACACAATTTTACTTCAAGAACAAACAAACATGAAATCACAACTCGAAAACAAGGACCGAGAAATAAATTCACTTCGCATACAAGTTGAGACTGTTTTTTAATCAACAAACATGATAGATTGCTAAAAACGAACAAAAAATCAAAGAATTAGAAGCTTTAAATCAGAAATATATCCACGATTACGAATTTATGTATTCCACATCTAAAAACTATTCCAACGCTCTCGAGAACTTGCAGGACTCAAAAATTGCTCTTTACACTACGCTCTCTCCACTGTTTGCAACTGCAGACGACAATCGTCTGGAGACCTCCGAAAACTTGGTTAGACAACAAAAATCTGATTCGGACGTAAAAATAAACATTGATAACCGTTTGATTGATTATAAAACAACTTTATTTAGACACGAGTTTATCTGAGGATGAGAACTTGGAAAATCAAAAAATAGAAGAAATCGATTTTCCAATCAAGTTTAAACATGGACTTAAAAAATCGATTTTAGAGATTTCGAGAAATTTGAACAACCTGAACATGAGATGTCCTATCAGTCCGAACCTGTATTTTACATAGCTCTTAAAATCTTTAGTGCACTGCAGAAGGTGTTCCTGGAATTGTTATTGAATGTGAGTTGGACAGTTTGGGTGAACTTGGTCCTGAAAATATAGGAGAGACTTTCGAAAACTTGAAACCAGAAGTTTGAATCGTCAAATGTTATGATTTTCAGAATTCTGGAATCAGAAAGGCTAAAAAAGTGACATTTGATTCAGAATCTACGGACGACGAGACTGTCCGACTCGAGGCGGTCATCCGGGGCAAGGATATGGTCAATGACGCTTTAAAAACACAAATTCGAGAATTGGAAAAAAAATTATCAAAATCCCGAAAGACAAACAGAAATACAAAATGTAATATTGTTGTATTAAAAAAAAGAATTTCGACAATTTTTCGGACCAAGTTATGACTGAAGAAATACAAACCGCAAATAAACCAGAAAAAGACTATTTCAACGTTGAAAATGAAATCAATGAAGAATTCATTCTTCAAGCCAACAACCAAGAAATTATTTCTTCTGAAGAACATCAAGAATTGGTAGATGACCTGTCTAATCGACTGTATTTAACTCAAATGGAACTCCAAGTATGTCTAGATATATAATTGGTAGAATTTGAAAGACGACTATGCCGACGCTTTGTATATGATTTCTGATTTGAATGCTCAAACTGAAATCTCAGAGTCTAATTGGCAGGCAAGAATGACAGATTTGAAGGAAAATATGCTTTTTTATGAACAGGAGATTAATGTAAAATAAAAACTAATATTTTTAGAATCTGAAGGATTGTATTCAAAAAAATAATGATATATATAATGACAAAATTAACGAAAAAGAACAAGAAATCAAGTAAAATTATACTTTGTGTGATTATTAAGAATATTCTTGAACAATGTTCAATCCTTAAAAGAGAATTAAACGAATTGATAGAAAGAAACAAATTTGAGAACGAGGAGATTGCGAATGAAAAGGACTCCCAGATTAGAGTAGACAATTGAATCAAATTTAGGAATTGCAAACCGCTTTTTCCAGCGCAAAAGAAATCACAGAAAAATTGGAAATAGAAAAGATGAAAATCAAGTAAAATAACAAAGCTTATTTTATTAGAAACTAAAGTATCATATTGACGCAATCATGACAGATTACAACAACGTCAAAATTCTAAACGAATCTCTTAGTTGTGAAGTAATGAACTTGAAACAAGAACTCAACAACAGGACTGAGAAACTTGAAGTACTTCATTTTTACTATTTTTCAAGGAATTACAAAAATTGGAAAATTCTTATATGAGAACAAATAAAGAGGAGTTGAATTTGGGTATTCGTAGGTTTATTGGATTTTAGACTGCCAGGAATTTAACGGACAGTTGGACGGGCTAATCGTGTCTCAGAGGGAAATGAAGAACGAGTTAGTTGACTTAAAAAACAAATTAAAGTTCAAAAATGAAGAAATATATGTATTTTTTGTATAGAAACTGAATTTTAGGATTTATGTCAAATGTCAGGATTTTTAGACAGCGAATCTGAAAAACTTGCCAAATCAAGGAGCCTTCTTCAGGAAGAAATAATCAAAGTTCAAAATGAAATCGAAAACAGCCAAACTCGATTTGAAATAACCAGAAAAGATTTTACAAGCGCAGGAGAAACAAATACAACTTTGAAAACGAACCATCTCTCCAAGCAAATTTTGTAAACGAAACACCCTGTAAAGAAGCGATTCGCAATCAGGACTATTTGGTGAGTTTTTTGTGAGGTTGAGATGTTAGAACGTCTCAAATGAGCTGAACTTGGCTAAAAACGAATTGAAAATATTGAAGGGAGAGGTTGATTCACAAGAATTAAAATGTGGCAAATATGAGATTATTTTGAAAGAAAAAGAAGCAAAAATAATCGTTTTTTATTTAATAATAGTTTTAAAGGCTTTGGAAATGAAATATCTCGTATGGGCGAAAAACTAAAAGCCGAGACAAAACTCAAAGTACTGGAATCGGAAAAATTAAATCGTAAAAGTAATCAAAATGAAGTAGAAGTTTTTATTTTTATTATTTAAGGATTTGCAAAAATACTTGAAAGTACTCATGAAAGATTCTGATAACCTAAAAATGTCTTTGGAATCTAAAAATTATGAGATCAAAAATTTGGAATCAGAATTGGAAGAGAAAAACAAGAAAATGAAAGTAATTTTAGTTATTTTTATTTAAAGGAGTTTGACACCCTCAAAGCCTCTAATTACATGTTGGAGGAAGAAAAGTGTCGCCTTCAAACCAGTAAAAATAAAAATTTATTTTATTAAGCTTGCGATAACTTTAGCAGTCAACTGGATGGACTCATATCTTCCCACAAAACAATGAAATTAGAGTTGATTAGCTTAAAAAATGAACTCAACACAAAAAACGAGGAAATATATGTACAAAACGCTATAAAAATGTTTTAGAATTTATGCCAAATGTCAGGACTTTTGAATGACGAATCCGACAAGTTGACCACCTCAAAGGATCTCCTCAAGGACGAACTGGTTAAAGTCAGACAGGAAATTGAACTTAGCCGATTCCGTGGAAATAAAGAAATTCCAGAAGAAATAAACACGGATTTGACATTTGATCAAAATTTGGGTAGTTTTTTGTTTATCTTATGTTAGAAAATAATTGGTCAGCTTCAAAACCGCCCTTCCAAGCAATGTGGCTAAAGGACGAGAGCAGTGCTGTAATCAAGTATTTGGATGTTATATCTAAGTTGGAAGGGGACAACGAGGTTTGTTTTAAGTTGCTTGTTGTAGAAATTGAGATTTGATATTGAAAATGCGACTAATCAACATAAGGCATCTAGTTTTGTTGATTTTTTGTAGAAAAATGTTGATAATTTGAATAATCAAGTGCAAGATCTACAAAATATTGTGAAAAATAAAGAAAAGGAGGTCGAATTATTATCGAAACGTCAAAAAGAAACAGAATCGAGTGAAATGATTAGCATGAAGGGAGACGATCAGTCCATAATCGACAAGATTCTGAATCAGTCGACAGAATTTTTGAAGGGAAGTAAAAGGGTTTGGGCAGGGATTTGATTTTTTAGGAATCATTGGCAGGAAGTATTGGAATTTCACTTAATGAAGTTTTAATTTATCATATATAATTTTAGGGCAGTTTAAATAAAAAATTAAATATCTCTTTGGATAAGCCAATTATCATGGCTAGCTTAAATGATGGTGGTAAACCTAAATCAAATGTGGCGGGAAAACAAAAAACTGGAAGCAACTTTGCTTATTCTACGAGGTATGTCTTTTTTATGTTTACTGATCAGTTTTTAAGAGAATTTACTAATTTAATTTCAGTTTGTTTGGCTAATACAAAAATTTTGTAATAATATTGAATTCAGAATTTATATTTTATTTAGACAGATATTTAATAAATATAATAAATTAAATAAGACGCGTGATATTGGTGATCTTTCTGGTACATCGTTGAGTTAAAATTCCAGATTCCCTCCAATAATTTTTTTTCCATTTGAAACAAAATAATTTACGTGACCCGGATTTGAATCAGATGCATTGTCTTTACATAATTTCTCATTATATTCAGATAAACATGTGTTTGTAAATGTACTATTTGATAAAATGTTAAATCGCATTGACTCGAATCAAACTCAAACTGTTATTATTCAATTATACCTCATTCCTTATTTCACAATCATATTTTTGTGTACTCTCATTTTTTTATTTATTCTTTTAAAATAAGATGAATTCATGCCTATTATTATAACACATTCCGTAGGAACATAAACAAAGTTATAATCCCACACGTGTCACAAGCGAAACAATCTTTTGGACCATCCTCGTCCATGCCTTTCTGTTGCGGGCGAGATCCTGCAAAGATTCTAGGTCGTCCCAAACTCGGCTCCCTAGTTGGAGATAGTGAAGACATTTCTTGCAGAAAGATGCTTGCTACCGCGGCTCTGAGCAGAATACGTAAAAAATGGCCCTCAGATCAAAGCTTTATAATGCATTCGTAAAGCCTGTTCTACTATACAACTCGTCAACATGGGGGATCTCGGAGACTGAACTGAAGACTATAGGCTCTTTTCACCGTAAACAACTACGTCTCTTACACGGAATATACTGGCCATCAAAAATTAACAATCTATCTCTGTATAAACATTACGATGCTACCCCGTTGTCTCAAGAAATTGTTGGAGGCCGGTGGAAATTATTTGGCCATATTTTGCGAATGGACCCCAGAGCTCCGGCCAATCGGGCAATGGACGATTATTTCTCCGAACATGGAGACAAATATCGTGGAAGACCTAGATCCACTCTTCCGGCAATTCTGGAAAGGGATCTCAAACTTCATGGCAAAAGTTTCAAAAACTGGGACGACCTAGAATTCATGCCTAGGGGAGTAAAATCAGAAATTTTATTATTCGTTTCTAAAAATAAATACATCATTTTACTTTCAAGTTCATCTTCTACAAACGAGACCTCATATTTTAATCTAAATTATAAATGAGCTTATAACTTGTATTTCATGAATCACACTGTTAATTCCAGAAATAATCCCAAACTTTTTGAAAAGGGTCTCATTGATCGCCGAGTAATGTGTCGTATTATAGGAAAAAGTAACTTTGTCTAAAAATTGTTGCCAATTTTTAGTTCTTTTTTTATCCAATAGTTTTGGCATAGCTCGTGTCAATGTTTGATTAAAGCGTTCAATTAAACCCTGATTTATTTCAAATTTTATAAAATTGTGACTGAGCATGAAACCTGAGTGTGCGTGTCGTAGGCTACAGGTTGCTGTGGATGGACTTGTAAACTGGTGTGGGAGTAGGGGTCTAAAGATGCGTGCGGACAAGTGCAGTGTTCTCAAAGTCTGTAAAAGGACGAGGGGTTACACTAATTACGCCCCTAGGTTATTGCTGAACGGGTCAGCAATTGCTCAGTTGATCGGATGACTTATTTGGGCGTGCTCTTTAAGCCGTCCGGTAAGTTTGATGATCACATTGCACGTACGAAAATGCGTGCAATGCAGCGATTAGGCGCGTTGCGTGCTTTCCGGCTGCGGAGAGGTGCTTAGCTACGTGTGTTTAACGCCATAGTGTTACCCGTGTTGACCTATGGCGTACATGCCTGGCACTTCTGATTGTTTACGTTCTTCTGCGAGGACCGGGAGAAGTACGTTGACGCGCTCAAGAAAGTCAGAAGACGAGCCATCCGGCTAGCCCATGGCTTAGGATGGCGAGTAGAGCTCTCGGACACCCAGGAATTGTCCCTCAAAGGCTTCCCTAGGGTCTTAGAAAAGATAATGTCTGGGTGGCAGGTAAGGCGATAAGTCTTAGTGCCGAAGATAGCATTTTTTTCAACCAAGTCATTCAAAGAGCTATTACTCGATTTTTTGTAAGGGCCATCTCCTTGTTTGTAAGAAACACAGGATAGTCTTTGAAAGGAACAAAGTGACAGTCCTGTTTTGTCGGAAAAGTTCTGTTTCCCCAAGCCTTCTTTTTTCAAAACGAAAGATCAGAGATTTGTCAGATTGTTTACGTTCTCACTGACCTGAAATTCAAAATCTCAAACGGTCAAAAATTTTAAAAACTAAATATTATTGATTTGAAGTTTGAAAAATAAACATAGGATTCAATTGTTTCAGCACACTTTCCATGTCAATTTAATTTTTTGGTGTAAAAATGAGGCTTTTCCTTTTAATGCCCCGCAACCACTGAAGCTCGCTTTGTTATCGAGTAGTCGCATTTATATGCTTTTTGTTGTTTTTGTTGTGATACGTACGTTTGAGTTTATGAATTTCTATCCATATGGCCATACGGCCACTTATTATTTACTATTAAATTACAAGTAAAGTGCTAATCACTGACAGTTTTAGTCTGCTACAATATTTTAATTTATTCGTCAATCTTTAGTTAATTCTTGCAAATGAGCTGTTTTATTTCCAATTCAGATTTTTCGTATTTATTAAACAAATTTATAATAATATTTACAAAATCGGTATTGTTCTTTTTTTAGTTTTAATTCTATTAATTTATTTAGAGCTTTATGCTAGAGTGAACTCTTTTTCTATGCTGAAGATATTGTCATTGTTGCTAAAAACAGATTTTATGAAAACCCATCCAAAAGGGTACAAGGAATACTTTATTCATTAACTGTTTGGTTTAAACAACTACAGCCTGGCGGATTGCCAAACTGTTCCCCCGGATAACGGCGATCGAGAACCGTTGCAATAGCCAGTCTAGCTCCCGAGGATCGTGGGTACAGACTAAAACTGACATTAATTAAAATGTTCTAGCAGACTAAAACTGACATCGATTAGCTTTTTTCTTGTAATTTAATAGTAAAGAATAAGTGGCCGCATGGCCATATGGATAGTGTTCCATAAACATATAACAGTAAAAGCATTTAAATGCGACCAGTCGAGTTGAAAGCGGCCTTCAGTGGTTGCGGGGCATAAAATGGTAAAGCCTCTTTTTTAACACTAAAAATTCAAACTTCAAATCAATTATAATAACTAGGGCGATTCTATTAAGCTAAAAAATAAAAATTTTAACCAAAAAATAACTTTATTAACCTAAAAGCTAAAAAAATTAACCGAAAAATTTAACTTAGTAACTAAACAATTTTTTAGTTAGAACTTGCAACTAATACTTTTTCTGTAAATATTTTATTGTCTAGTTTTTGTCAATTGTCTTTTTTATTCTAAAATTACCTATTTCGTTCCATTTTATAAAATTTGAACAGAAAGACTTTAAAATCTGAAAGTTATGAAATTTATTATATAATAATCGAATAGTTACATAACAATTAATATAAATTCAAGTATCGGTAGTTAAATACATCCTGTTAAATTTGAATATAGTTTTATCAACACAAGTTAATTTAAAATTCTGCAGGAGCCATCTCGTCTCCAGAGGATTGTGTGTTCTCAGGTCTTGAGACGTCCAATACACTTGAGGAAGCACAACGACTCCTTTCCAATCAATCCCAGGGTTTCGACAGCAACCGGCCAGAGGAGTAACCAGTTTAGAGATTTAAAATTCTTTTATTAAAAAATCATTCGTAACATAATAACATTCTAAATATACATTGAAAGAACATAAGCTGCAAATACAATTCAAGGATTCATTTTCATAAATGAATCAATTTTTAATTTATCATATTAAAATCAAAAAACGTACTTATTAATCAAATGTGACAAATTCAAAGAAACAAACAAACCATTCAAACAATATAATTTATTTGATATAATGTTCTCATAAAAAACGACATAATCCAACTTGTATTCCATCATTAATTTCAATTGAATAAATTATTTTTATATGAGTCAATAATTGTGTAGTATAAATTTGAAGGTAAATATTAAATCTGCAACAAATAAACAACAATCGGTATTAATAGGAGTATTAGCACCATCAGTATGCATAAATTGAGATCAACAAAACAAATTAATAACTGAATCACTATCGACAATCTCCTCATAGTTTTCCTTTATCGTATCTTCGTCCGCCTTATCTTCACTTTCTTTTGAATATTTATAGAATCCGATTTTCTTTTAAATTAAATGAATATATTTGTGACGAGGTTGGCCAGAACAGTGAATTTTGTGATTGTAGTCTCCGTACAATTTTTCATGCATTTTTGATCAATTTTTAGAGTGTTAATACGATTGATTTTTCATATGCTCCCAGTGCCTAATTTCAAACATGTCCAACATACCACAGAGTCTCGGATAGGATTAGTGCGTATATTGTCGCTCATGTTGATTAACACGGCAAGATATTAGATGTCACGTGTGTATGGAATGAATTGACAGTTCTTGCTGAAACAGCAATCCAGCTTCTATGTAAATTACAAAGTGAGTGTTGGCAACGGCGGAAGAAAGGAGTGTCTGATAACTTTCGTAGCAGTTATTAAAATTGGTGTATTATTTGTATTGACGTTATAGAATGATGTAATTTTATTAAATTAATAGAAAATGTCATTTTATGCAATTCAACAACAGTAAAACTGCCAAATTTTCCTGAAAAGTTTGTCGTAGATTATCGACTTTCTATACAAATATGCTAGGAATAATATTTTACAAATGCAAAATATAAAAAAATTGATTCACGTTGACAAGATTTTCATTATTAAAAAAATTGTGTTAATCGTAATATGTGACTGGTTTGCGTGATACCTATGGGCCGCGTGATACCTGACGTGACCTTGTTTATTCCACTTATTCCCGTATCTTTCAAAGGGCTTTCTTAGAAGATGAGTGGACAGAATGTTATAACTGTACACTGCATTTTCTAATTTTTCCAGCCACTTTTTATTATCATTGTCGATCATTTTTTGCCATTTTTCTTGTATTGACTGGTTGAAGCGTTCGACAATCCCATGTGAGCGGGATTGTTTGGCCTTCCGTGAATTCGTTTGATATTGAATTCCTCACATAGATTGGTCATTTCACGATTCTTGAATTCAGTCCCATTATCGACTGAAGAAATTGACGCGGACCATTTAAGAAAAATATGATCTGAGGTTTTCACAAACTTCATTTGAGGACTTAGTGTAGAGCGGCCTCGCAAATGCAAATCTATAAAAATTGTTAAAAAACTAACCTGCTATATACGTCAATGACCGTTAAAATCCATTTAAAATTTTTCAGATCTATAAGATCTATCTGAAATCTTTTATTTGGCAAGATGCAAACATGGTTATTTATATCTCCAATCTAGGATTTAAAAAAGTTAAAACTTTTAAGGGTCGCGCAATTTCAAATTTCACAGTTTCGAATGACTTTTCGAATAATCTCATTTTTAACTGTGAAATATCGTTGTCGACATTCATATTCAATTTTGTTAACTCCTCCATGCGAGAAGTCATGCAAACTTTTAGCAACGATCTCCATTTCGGGTTCATTGTCTAGACAAATCACTAGTTTGTGATCTGAATTCGCACATTTAAGATACCAATCTATACATTTACAATTTGTATGATACCTTTCATTAATTACAGTAAATTTCAATTTTCTTTAACTAGTCTATATTTTTTTGCTTTGTAAGATGTTCAGGAAATTTATCCTGTAAAGCATCTTTAAAATTTGATGTTCCAAACTATTCTTTACATAACCTTTGTACGAGGACATTGCTGCAAAATACTTGTACGCTAGAAATACTCAAGAAATTTAGGTTTTCCACCAAAAAATTAATTTCTGATAATTAAATTCCTACAAATATATTTTTTTTGTCAAAATGCGCAGCCCATGTCATAATAGCTTCATCTATAACAAAAATTAGCTACCGTTAATATAGACAAAATTAGCTACCGTTATATAGACAAAAATCGATTCAATATACCTGCTAGTGAGACAGCTAAGCCAACCGAAAATTAGTTCTGATTTTGACAGCATTAAATAAGAATAATCATTTACTACATAACTTGCTGTCTGTCCTCGTGGAATAAAACCAGAAACAACGCTAATCGTTACAATAAATATTTTTTATTTGAATGGTTTTCATATTAATCCAGCAAGAAAACAATATTTTTACCGAATGGAAAAATGTATAATCGGAAATTCATCGCTTAACAGGCAAACAACTAAAAAAATAATCGGTATGAATATTAATTGAGGCAATTATTAGAAGACATTAAACTTTAAATAGTTAATTAGTAAATTCCGAAAAACTGTCAAACGCGAAATTGATTTCTGTGTCAATTTCTTCAGCAATTCCGTACAAGTGTAAAAACCCATGAGGAAATCCGTCAATGACGCGAAGCTGAACATTGTGACCAATATCATAAAGACGCTTTGCCATAAAATCGAATCATCCAACAATGAGTCATAACTCCCCACCTATTCTCGGTTATTAGGGCTTAATACAAATATTCTAACAGGAGGCAATGTCCTCAGTATTTCATCACTGAAATTAGCTGGAGAGACCCAAGGGTCGTTTCTAATGTCCTCGTCCAGAATTTTGGATGTAACGTCGCCTATCCAATACCCCAGATTGTATTTGGACAACATGGAATCGATAGTGTCCGAATCAAAACCAGAAAATTGAGGAACTCGCTGGTTTTCGGAACGAATATCAACCTTCAAATATGCTGCCAAATTTTCAATAAAAAGAACCAGAAATAGCAGCATAACTTGACGAAAATGAGACAACAAAATCAACAACTGAGAGAAAACGAGAAGGAGTTGCATTCAATGACAGTGAAAAGTAAGGATATGCCCAAAAAAGCACATCTGGCTTACGTAGACCTTCCATTATAGTTTTAGCCGCAACTGTCAACACCAAATTCGCACCCGCACTATCACCGAACATAATAATTTTTCGACCTCTAGTGCCTATATTTATTAATATAATTTAACATACCAAGAAATTTAAGATTTTCAAGGGCCCATTTGTAAGAATAGAAACATTGATCAATCGCCTTTGGGAATGGAGCCGTTGGAGCAAGCGAGTAGTCAACAGAAAGAATGGGCAAATTGGTAGCTCGACTTAACGCAGTCAAATATGTCTATAAATACGAAATAAGAGACCACCAAGTGACTGGCAGATGTATGGGCGATGAACCCTCCCCCATGGAAGTGAATTATTAAATCGTCAGAAATATTCTCCGACACACTTTCTTTATCAAAAAACTAATAAAATCACAACAAATAGAGAACATTGTAAGATATAAGTCGGACAGACACGGGATCCCCCTCAGGAGGGTGTATCAAAAATAGGTCATTGATTTTTGGGGAATGAAAACCATCGAACAATTTATTAAATGAAAGGCGATTCAAATTGTTAAGAAAAACTTGAATAAGAACTAGAAATACAGTAAACAGTGGTTTTTCAGTTAAATTCCAAACATCAGTAACTGCCTGCAAGTTCACAAATTATTAAAAAAAGCAATCTATGTGAATAAATGAATAAAAACAAATTTCGATCTGAGAAAATAGTCGGAGTTGGTCAATCTTGCAATGTCGAACATACTTGATAAAAAATTACCTTTCGTCGCCGTATTTTTGACTCGACAGGCCACAAAAAATGAAGCCAAGAGATTTAAAGGTTTGTGGAAGGCACTTGGAAACTCGAAAATTATCAATCAATATTACAAAAAATGCCATTTTTGAGCGAAAAAATACAGTTTGGTCAACTTGGTTTATCTTTTGATTACTTGCTCCATTTGCCGAGGATTGGAGCTGCTTGTATTTGGAGACACGAGTAGGTCCATCACATCAGCCAGTTTTAGCATCTGTTCTAGAATATCAACGTGCTGACGTAGATTATTTGTTTGGGCTTTGCTGTTGTATTTTTCTGTGGATATTTCGACGGTTATGTCATAGATTGGTTTGATTGACTTATCCAAAATAGAGAAATAACTTCGAAGGCCATTGAAAGGAATTGATGGATGACAGTCAAATTGAGGAGCCTTTTCGTAAAGGTCAAAAAGTTTTTTTTCAAGTTCCGTATCAAAAAAAATATTTTGAAGACAAGTGGAAATATGATTTGGTACTTTTTCTAAATTTTTATCATCTTTTATGAATTCGCGAATGCGAGAGAATAACACAGCTGTATTTGAGGTCATTAAATGAGAACAGTATAAATTTAATTCTTATAATTTAATGTAATAAAAATTATGATAAAGTTAAATAAAAATAACTAATTCATATCAAATTAATAAAAGATGGAATTCTCAACTTATACGTCATTTTTTGAACTATTCTTATTATTTCTGCAAACACTTCTTTATCCTAAGATTTTTGGAGTTGAGAGTCTTTCTGTTCACTTTTTAATCTTCTTTTATTGTCCTCGTCATGTCATTCGTTAAAGCGTCGTTCTTTGAATTCTTTATCAAATCATTGACCTCAATCTTGTAATGTCGAACAAATCATTGACCTCAATCTGCTGACAGTAATCTTTGTCAATCCACCCATAGCTGCACTCAACTCGAATACTTTCTGGGATCTTTTTTATTAAACCGGTCTTTTGTAGAATTCTAAAAATAATCACTGATGAGCATTCGGTCACATTTTGTAGCCAAATAATCAATGTTTTTTACAATGTTGGAATGAGTGCACTTTGATTCGGTTTTTCGAAAAATAAGTTCCGATCTCGAACAAACGTAGCATTCCTTCACATATATAAGCCACCGGAAAGACTCAGTAAGCTTCACATTTGTATTCATTAGACAATTAATAAATCTCTCCATAATCTCTTCTTCAGACTTTTATAAAGAGACTTTCAGTTTAAAGAAATTTAGACGATTTTAGGATAAAGTTGCTAGTTTTTTAAAGTCTTTACTTTACGTCCTATTTCCTTAAAAAACCAAGTTTTAAATTTAGTGTCAATTAAGTTAAACTGTTGAAAAACATTTTCTGGCAGCAAAAATAAAATGGCTGTTTGCTCTGAATTGAAAATGCCGGGAATTCAACAAAATTCTCAACACAACAATCTTCTCAACACAAGCTGCAAATATATTTCAAGGATTCATTTTTATGAATGAATCAATTTTGGATCAGTTTGGAATGAATTGAAAGTTCTCGCTGGAAACAGCAATCGAGCTTCTATGTAAATTACAAAAGTGAGTGTTGGCAACGGCGAAGGAAAGGAGTATCTAATAAGTTTCATAGCAGTTATTAAAATTAATGTGTTATTTATAGTGACGCTATAGAATGATGTAGTTTTATTGAATTAAAAAATAATTTCTAAATGGCTATATCTTTCCATGGAGGCAGACTTTTCATCTGGGATGTTGTGTGCTTCAATACCTTTTTTAAAATGCCTCTTGAAAGGAATTAAAGTCGACCTTGAACAATGCTAAATTAATCGCGTTTGAGACGAGTTATTGTCAGAAATAAAAGGCATTTTTGAACTAAAGTCGTGAACGTATATTTTAAGCTATTCAGGATGGAGGATAGTCCGTAGAGATAACATTTTTGAAATTTCTGTACATTAATTTGATGTGTTTATATTTGTAGGGTAAATTTATTCGTTATTTGATTATAATTGATTTTTTGTTTATAAATTAGCAATAGTCAGTTCACTTACAAGACCAAAAAAAATTAAAAAGTTTAGTTAACATTATAAATTAAACGATGGAATTGAACACAATAAAGAAAGAGCCAGAGTTCTTTAATGTCTAAATTTAATTTTGAAAAATGTAACTTTTGGTTATTAAAAAATTCAGATTTCATCGTTGCTGAGAGATTTTGATATGTTGGATAGGGATCCTATGTATTCATTCAAAAAATTCGTGAATGACAAATAAAATTTTCAACACGGGATAATATATCGAAGAAGAAATTTTGTAATTTTGGATAATGCTGGGTGCCATAAAACTGAGAATTATTCAAATATAAATCGTTTAAATATCTTTCTGAAAATACGACAGCAATACTTCAACCTTGTTACATTTAAATTAAGTTATTATTTAACGAATTGATGAAATTACAGAAAATTTGTATATTTACATCGACTAGGGTTGTAATATTCTAGTCGTCTTTGATAAAACTGACCTAAATATTTTCTGTTTTTATTTTTTTAAGCATTGTTATCGTATTAAAATAAATATGTAGTAAAAAAATTTCTAACAGTCTCAGTTAAAAATGGTTTTTTAATGGAATTCGGTCAGATTATCTACAAAAAATTATTATTTCGCTTAGCTCAATAAATTTATATGTTTTCGCGAGGCTCGATGAAAATTTACAAAATGTCTTTTCCCGCATTCTATCTTACACAAAAGAGTCGACAATATAGCGTACCATTCTCAAGAATCATTAATTCTTTAGGATAATCTTTTACAACAGCCTTAGCTTTTATTTGATACGATTTTGCTAACTTAGGCATGCCAAACAAAAATTTTAGAGGAAAAATATATTATTACAATGCGTCCTCGAATTGGGGAAAACCAAATAGCAGGGAAACCTTCTTTTTGGGGAAAACTTTGCTTTTGGAGAAATATTTTCGCCTGTTTTTCCAAATTGTAATCAATAATTTTAAAATTTATTTAACCTGATAATTTAGTTAGTTAACTAATTAACCTGTTAAAAAATTGAAATTATCAATTTTTAAAATTATTTTATAAATTTTATAAAGCCAATGCCTAGAAAACTAAGCAAGGATATATAAGGATAAAATGATTTGTGAAAGATTTAACATCTCTAAAGGAATGCTATACCTGCCAGCAAGGAAAGGAATCCTAGCTCAAGGCTTCTCAACATCCAAAGCGACAATTGGACACGAATTGAATGCCCAAGTTTACAAGATTTTTCGTAATCTCAGGTCGAAAGGTTACCCAATCAAATTTCCAGTTTCTGGGATGATAACAGTATTTACTAACTATTATTAAATTTTAACTTTGGTACCTAGTCCGCTCTATTTATAACACAGGCCCGTAAAAGTTGTAAGGTGTATCCATCTAAATTTGTGTCGAATCTATGGTATTAAAAGTGGAAGAAAGATGAAAGTACACAATTGAAGGCGGAGAGATAGACAATTTTATTCAAGAAAAATAGACGTGCATTTTTGAGAGAACTTTATTAAGGTAGGAAATAATAATTTCTTGATGCTCCTCTGCAAATTTGGTTCTCAAGGAAAGATATATCCAAGTGAATGGACATAATAAATCCGCTACGAATTTTATGCAATCGATTGTTAAAGACGCTAGTTACATGCTTCCTACAGATCAACTATATAACCGACTTGATGGGCGATTAATTACCTACAAGAGGTTGCGAAGAGAACCAATTTCCAGGAATTCTCCGGAAATATAGAAAAAAATATTTTTGTTGAATTATCAACGTAATACAAATAGAAAAATACATTTGTACCAAACAAATTTCAATCTCTTTACATTAAAAAAATTCTACCGATCCTATATAGAATCACGTGTGATGGTTCCAGTAAGGGCAAGAAAAGGAGTGAATTTTAACGTCATTTTGAAATTTTTACAGAAATGCAGAAAAAATCATCGCAAATTGTATGATTAGGATTCCATTAACCTGATTAATAAAATTTTCTTTATTAACTCTCATCTTGATTTAGCCGATTAGAAAAAGTCCTTATGTGTGTCCTTTATAAAAATATTTGTCAAAATTAATCTAAAAAATGTCAAAATTGAATATCGCATTATCAAAATTGACATAAAAATTGTCAAACTTGAACTGAAAATATAGATGCTTTGTAGATTTTGCTGATTTACGTCGTTATTATTTTCTAAATGAGAACTATTCCTGGATAATTTAGTCTAAAATAGATTACAGTTCTAATTAATATATGTCACCGTCCAGACCGGCCGAGGCGCCATATCGGTTAGGTCAATTATCTAAATACAAAACAAATATTTTTCCTACAAAACATTTCATTGCAAAAAAATATTGATAATAAAAAAATAAAATCTTATTAATAAAAAAGTTCTAAAAAGTTGAAAAGATTAGCATTAATCAATGGTTTTAGTTGAATTAACTCGAGACACCCTCGAAAAATTAGGGAGTATTTGGAATCAGGCCACCTTGATGATTCCTTGAGTTCGGAAGAAAGGGCACGAATACGGAGATATGCCAAAAAATTTAGTTTCAAGGAGAACAACACCTACATTTCTAAAAATGGCTCAAAGTTGCGTTTTTTTGTATCGAAGACACTGAACTTAAGTTAAAATTCATTGAAGGAGTGTATTTGTTTATTTAAATTAGGCTCCACGAGTGCATCAAATGGAAATTTTGAATGCTATAAAACATGCGTGAAGAAAATAGCAAGAGACTACAATAAATCCGTCCACGAAACAACAAAACAAAGGCCTTTTGACCTCTTGTTCGGAACTGATTTGGAGAAACCAAATAAAAAACTAACAATTCTGAGGTCGTGAAAAAGGAACAAAGCCCTTGAAAATATTGTAAAATCGGGAGAAAAAATGAAAAGGCGGAGAAAATGGAAATATGACGAAGTTGAAAGTGGCGATGAAATTTTAATACGCCATGATGGGGATGCAAACCCGGGTTATAGAAAATACCCATTATACGACGAGATATCTGCACAAAAATATATTGTGAAAAATAGGGATCGAGAACTCGTAACGATAATTAATGAAGAGGATGACAAAGACCAAAGGATACATATTAGCAGAGTAAAAAAAATTTAACTCCAAATATTCATGGGGTTCGTTCTGTGTTTTTTCTCGTGTCATATTTACTTAATTGTGAAATAATTGTGCCATTGTTACAAATTCGACGTGGCCGAAGGCCGCATAGGGAAAAATATTCACATTGAATCATCCGGCCGTAGGCCGGATTGTATTTTAGAGTTTTAATGATAAAAATAGAAATTTACAACATTTTTAAAAATTAAAAATGGATTTTTCTAATAAACTTTATTGTTGAGAATTGTTTGGCTAACCTTGGTTAAAGCGTTTTTAAATAAAATGCAATGTCAATACGGTAATTATCCGGAAATGACTGGATGTTGGTTTTTTATGAACTCAGTAACTCCAATATTTTGGCAAAAATAATATTAAAATCAACAAAAGAATGAACAGAAAAAGAAAATAACTTCCGAAAGGTAGTTTTTATTAAAAATTTTATACATAACCGATCTGGCGCCCCGACCTATCTGGACGGTGACAATATATTTTCTAAATTCAGTTAGGAAATCTCCCAGCAAGATACTACAATTTTAAATATATTTTGTGTCTAATCAGACCACCTAATTCAAAAATCAGCAACTACAAAACGCCCAAAACCAGCACAAAAATAACAATAAAACTATCCCAATAAACTTTAGTTTAAACCCAAAATAAAGTCAAAAAACCAGACAATCACCCCCTCCCATAAATGGACCCCTTAGTGGTCCTCGAATTCTACACAATACAACCACACAAATCTACTTTTCTAGACATTGGTAGACTTATTGGAAATGTCGGCTTATATGTAAGTCTGGCACGAGAAGGCAGATCCTTAACTTTATATATCCTCACAATCCAATTCTCGCTCGTAAATGCCTCCTCCATGTGAGTCAACTCATTGACTACATGCCCAACCATCTGTCTCCTCGACTTGTCATATCCATTAGTCTTTAATATATGTATAATACTACCAGCTTGTTATGAAAACGGTAGTAACAAAGTCGGAACATCAAAGAAGACTTCATCCTCTCAGAAACGCCCTTTCCAATGTTATAGTTCCCCTCCGAGTCAAAATACTCATTTTCCTAAAATATCGGGCAATTGGGCACGTGGATCTCGTTAGGGTACTCCCCTTCGGATATTCGGACCATCCACAGAAACTTGGCGATATCGTCCGAGTCATACCCCAAATATCCCCCAAACACCACCAGAACATAATCCACGTCCAATTCCCGAGCAATTTCCGCAGCCCGTGACTCATTGGAGGCCATAGCTTTGCCCACCTAATTTGATTAGGGAGCAGTACAGTGGCAATATGAGTATTATTCCACGTATTATTATCCACTATGGTGGTTCTGTTAGAAAACCCCGTTATTTGGTATCCGTAATCCCACCAGGACATGATCTTGGAGTCCTTTGGGGTGTTCCTTCCCAGCCAGTAGTAGGCCTCTCTGTAGTCGTCGATAATGTGGTGGGCTCTGCCAATAGTTGACTGACCAGTACCCGTCCTGTCCGCTTCCTTCCAGCACGATCGAAGTCCCCGAATACATCACGGCAGTAATCCACGTGCTGTGCACAACAAATAACGCAATCGCGGCAAAAAGTGAAGTTGTGGCCATCGAGAATGAAAAAAATGAATTTTTCTCAGTTCGGTGGGATCGAGAAATTCTACGGAAAACGGACTCCAAGGCAAAGGATGACACAATCGCGGAAATTGGGGTCAGAATAATCACCAGTCTGACCATCATCCCAGAAAAATAAGCAGAAGTGACAGCCAGAGTGAGAACCAGAATCATTTGATCACTCAAACGAGAAAAAGCCAGCCAAATTCCAATCGGAAAAACAGTCGGAATAAAATGCAAGTCAATAAAATATCTCGTCCAAATAGAAATCTGATGTTCAGCGACAGAAGAAATGATTGGAATGTTGATGGCCGCATAGGAAGTGTCAAACAACGAATAAAGACGGCCAGTCCAAGGGGAAATAACCCCTTCACTAATAACCCCCAAAAGACTACCCAAATAAGTAAGGACGCCCACCATCAACACACTAACGAGGCCAAACACACCCAAACACAACAAAACCACCTTGGCTGCCCAACGAGAGTCACTGAGTGATCCCAAATGCTTAAAAAGTCCGACCAAACAGAGCAGTAGAAACACCACTGACATATTATACGAATATTACTGAGAGAAGACATATGTTCGCTGGTTGTGAGCGGAAGGAATCCCACAAAAGGTATCTGCATAGACATAAGTAGGCCAAGAATATAAAAAGTAGTATAAGCTGATAATAAAACATGTATAAACCAAACCACAAAACAATTTACTAGTATATCGACCAGATATAACAAGTATGAATACATGGAGAGGGATGACGTTGATTACATAAATATATCCTCCCCAGGAAGCCACCTACAAGTCAATAAACCTCCACCAACTGCATATAAGTAGAAAAAAGCAGTAAAAACTGCCCAGAGAAGACTCCCAGACTTGACAGTCCTGGCCCACAGATACAGAGTAAACATGATTATAAATATTGAAATACATTCATAGTCATAACTCCCTGCAACTGATCGGGAGACATATCCGGGGACTGGAAATGAGTGGAAGGGGACTACTTATGCTCATTATGAAGGCGGAGATCAACCCGGCTGATTTATTCCACACTTCTGAGGCAAATAAATAGGCTGTGATGGCCATTAGACCACTGTAGAAGGCAGGAAGGAATACACAGACTTCACGGATGTGGACTGGGAGGCTGAGGGAGTGGAGTGCCCAATGGAGGAGGCCGGATGTGCTCATTATGCCTGGGTAAACTGTTCCGCCGACGTCTCTTCCCAGGGGATACCAGGCTGACTCGTCAAACCAGTTTATAAAGTCATAAAATGAGTTCTCGACCATCATTTTTGTGGCACGATAGTTAAACCAGGGGTCGAATTCGTGGATTATGCTTTCGAATTTTATGACGGAGTGGAGTCTTGTTATGAACGATAAGACACATATTGAGATCAGAATTAGTGTCAGCAGAAATGTCTTTTGCCTTTCTATTTTTTGGTGATACAGGATCCCCATCACAAAATAGAATAATAAAATTAATTAAAAAATTTAATTATTCAAAAAATAATTTAGTTTAATATTCTAACATCAAAGAATTTCATTTTTTAAATAAATAGACATTTAAGGTTTCCACCATAAGGACTAGCCTATAAAAAGAAAAAGGAAATAAGAAATAAAACGTTGGAAATCACGTTGGATGTTATGTTCTGTGAGATACTTCTAAAAAGACATTTATATTTTTATGACCAATTGAAATTCAAACAAAAAGCTTTTGCTACTGCTTCGGAGTGTCTTTTTTTTGATTTTTGAACTCAACAACTTTGCTCATTTTACTGTCCTATCCGAACACCTCATTTTACTGTTAGAAGATGTGATCATCTATATGACACTGATAGTTAGAAACGGAAATTTTAGATCATGTTATATGCTGATAAATAAAATTTAGTCAATCGAATAATTCATTTCCCTAATTAATGTCACCGGTGGTCTTATATTTTTGTGTTGTTAATACATCTGAGCCTAAAAGTCAGCTTAGTGCCGCCGTATTGAGTAGCAGTTTCCGCAAAGCACAGTGACCGATATTTTCTGAAAAAGCCAGCTAACCAAATTGTACATTTGGATAACTTTTTTTATTTTGTAACAAATTCCTTACCATAAATATGGATGTATCCCACATCTTTTCAGGGTATTTTAAAAGAACTTTTCCCGATACACCGAGGAGACCCTAACCCTAAAAATGCAGCGATCAATCACTTCTATTTTTAGATACCACAAACAATGTATTTTAGATACCGCAAACAGTATACACCAATGGTAAAATCAGTCATATCTTTTGGGATATTTTTAAATAAACAAATGTTTCAGGAAAGTATGGGATTCTTAAATTTTACAACAATGAGGTTGGTTTTTATATTTTAACTCTTTCGTGTCAATTTCAAATTCTTTATCCTAAAAATAAGAAAATGCGAACGACAATCAAAATTTCAGTAAAAAGTTAAATTCAACGTGCACGGACATGTTTTCTCATTTGTCATTTATCCTGCCATTGGAAACTCAGAAGTAATCTGCTGTAAAGGCAAAAACAGGACTTGACAACTACTAACTTCTGACTTTATAAATGACATCAGAAATAAGATCGGCTTCCAAAAGAGATGCCACGTGCAATATGATGGCTTTGGTAGAAAATCTTGATCGTCATAATGACATAAGAATCCACAATTATTAAATGGAATTTGTTTTTCTACATTTTCATTCATTATTGGTTTATGTTGACGACTTTTATAAATCGGATTATGATTGATGAAAGCTTTGGATATTGACATAAATTTTATAATCTAGAAAATAATCCTGATAATTGGAACTAGTTTGAAAAAGGCAAAATAACTGAAAAAATATAATTTATGATTTTAAATATTGAAAGTGAGACTCAAATTATTTTTGGGAAATCAAAAAGAAAATTTCGTAATTAATGTACGTAAAATAATAGAAAAAACCAATATTCTCTTATTCTTGTAATTATTGTTTTTCATAAAATGATTTTATGACAGCAATATTCACGTCTATTGAGAAATAAATGAATTACCTTATTATATTTTTACAATTGGCCAATTTTAATTGGAAGTCCATTGTGTTTCAACTATAAAAAACAATTCCCCGACAAAATACACTCCACTGCCAGTTACTATAAAGTACTAGTTTAATTCAAAGTGAGAAAGACCAATCATTTTTAAAGATATAATACATCTACTTATTGAAGAAAGAATTAAAAGTTTTAATTAAGACCATATGAGTTAATATTATTAGTGATATAATATGATTGACTCAATTTTTATATAATCAAAAATGAATGTATTTTTGGTAAAATAAATATTTTTTAGGATATAAAATGGGTATTTGCACGTGCACAAATCAAAGCGGTTTGATTGATGTTCCAGCAATTGATAAATGATATTGTCTTCATTCCTTGTTCAATATTTTAATAATTATATAGCGTTTCCTATCATCTACCATCTTTAATCGTCAATAAGCGAATGTCGATTTGTGGCTTAATACTTGCATTGTTGGCATATTTACTTCAATTCTTTAATGCCTTGGATACGAAAGTAATTCAGATTTTGAATTGGGTCAGCCTATTGTTTCCACTTTCCGTCATCCCATTAATAAAACCTCAATAACAAAGAGTTTTTCTATTCAGCTGTGATTTATTGCCTAAAATCCAATATTTATGGCTCCCTTTTGTTCCCACAAGTGCATATTTCAATACCGCACTTAAAACCAATTTAACCCAAAAAATTATTTTACGTGTAGAAAAACATTAAAAATTCCCCGAATATTTGATGTTGAGATATTTTAAAAAAGGGGATGAGCTTTAATTTTACGGTTGAATGTTTAAAGACATATTTTGTTGAAAAATAAAATACGCGTCGTCAGGGCGGCGTATAAACGCGTTATTTCGACTATTCAAGAGAACAAATGGTCATTGTTTCGCAAACAAAGTTTGAGTGTGGAGATTTTGTTGCTCTTATTATTTTCATAATAATTTATAGAGTAAATGGAACAGCATAAATTGATGTCTATTCAACAATTGGAATACAATCAGAATGATTCAACGGGTAATTTATTATCAAAGAAATACCACGAAAATTATAATTCTCATTACAAATTCAATGTTTCTAATAACTTGGAAAAAGTGTACTCCGCTCCACAAATGGAATACAATTCAATCTCCGATAAATTTGAAAACAATCCTCAATCAACTTCGATTGTTAACTACCAGCAAGAACAGAACGTTGAAAGTGCTCCAATTTCGAATGGAAAAAATAGAATCAAGAGACCAATGAATTCGTTTATGGTCTGGTCGAGAGTTCAACGTAAAAAAATGTCTTCGGAAAATCCAAAAATGCATAATTCTGAAATTTCAAAAAGATTGGGAAATAATTGGAAGATGTTATCCGAGGAAGACAAAAAACCTTTCGTCGAAGAGTCCAGAAGACTTCGAACTATCCACATGCGAGACTACCCGGACTATAAATACAGACCACGTAGAAAAAACAAAAATCTGGCAAAAAAGGACCATCATTTTATTCCTATGGACATGACACATCAAGTTGTGTCACATCCTATATCCAGTCATAGCATGAATATCAGTGAAAATTATTTCCCTGAAAATGGCAACTTTACGAGACCCCCATTGACTGATTTGTACTCTCAACAAAATCCATTTAACTATCAAGCATATTCCAACTTTGGAACTAGTTTCCAAAACGGACAATTCCCTCACAATCCAAACGCATTTGTCCAATATCAGCAAATGTCGAATTTTATTCCTCAAATCAACCCTGAGAATGGAATACAGCTGGCATCCAGTTTTGACTACTATCGAAATTCCTTACAAAATAATCAAGAAACAACCGATTATTCAATTTACCAATCAAGATATGACCCACAACGTCGACATAACTCTGGAAAAGTTTTTTTTTAATAATATTTCTGTAGTTTCAAATGGATCACACTCACCACTAATGTGCTATGCAATACTAGGCTTAGCAAAACTATTTTATTTTATACGATTTTACTAACGGTTTTACTACAATTTTGTTTTATTTTTCTATGTACAATTCATTTTTAGACCAAATTTCCATAAAAATCTTATTCATTGTCCATAAATAGAAATTATGAGGGTTAAATAATTCTTGGGCGTTTTTTATTAACTAAAACAAAAAATGAAATATTTGAATGCAATAAACTCTCTCGAATCCGTCATTTTTTAAATAAAAATACAAATTTCTTAGGGAAATTCTCGAATTCCCCCAAAAAAGAAATATTTGAATATTTCCAAAAAGACACAAAAATTATTTGATCAAATTTCTAAACCACATATCAAGTATTATATATGGGACAAAGTCAGTAAGCACTGCTAATAAGAAAAGTTAACAACTCTGTCATTATGAGCCCGATTAATACTAAATTCTAATAGAACTGATTCCCAGAGGCTTTGTAGCAAGTTTGTAGTGATGGCTTACTGTGGGGGGTGAAGTAGATATTAAAAACAATAAGAATCAGAATAATTTTTCTATTTTTTTTTCTATGGTTAATATTTGAAGTTTTTTATTATCTTTAATATTTTTAAATACATAATTAAAAACCTGAGTTTCAGTTGTTGTGCGTAGTTGTTCGAAATAATGTCAGAAAACGGTAATGGAACTATCAGCAAAAATCCAGACAATTTTGATCATTTTATAAAAGCCGAATTTGTGGTATAAAAAATAAATTTCCAAATTTATTCCAGGAAGACGTAGATTCCTTCATGGAACTCAATAAAGGGGACGCACAAGGAGCACTCGAACGATTCCAAGATCTACACAGGAAATTCAGATACATCGAATCAAACTTTTCTCTAAGCAAATCTCGGTTTAAATCATTGATCCTCAACATCAAGTTACCTGAAACAAATCCCCGACTTTACGGCTTCCTTGGACTCAGTAAGACACCTAAAGACGCTGAGTGGAGACGAGGATCTCACGTGCAGTTATCTGCTTTGTAGTCAGGTCTATTCGAAGGCTCGAATAAGCTCAGTATCGAGTGTGTATTTACTGCTGGGAGTATAAATGTGTTATAAAGGATGCAGGCGAATATAATGATGGAATATGAGTTGGATGAGGCAGAAGCATTTTTAGACAAGAACTATAAGGAAGCACTCGGACAGATTGCCAAGTTGGATGAGCGGCTCAACTATATTCAGGACCAGAAGACTATTCTGGAAGTCAATATGAGCAGGATCTTTATTTGGCAAACAAATCGTGATAAAAATGTCTAATTTGTTTGATTATTATGCTCTTATTTGTTTTTTTATTTTTTGAGAGGACTTGGTGATTTTTGGACAGGGGATATAAGGGGGGAGAGATAGAATCTTATTTTTGTGTTTTGTTCTTTTTTTGTATCATTGTAGACCATATACCAAAAAATTAGGACAATTTTTTTATTTTTGACATGAATTTTTAGCACGTGCCATTGTTGTTATAGCACTTCCCATAGGAACAAGAACAGAATAAGTCATATTCACGTGCCACATATGATACGACCTGCTTAACCACCGTTTTCCACTTTCTGCGGATTTGGGCCTGTCTGCAGAGTTCGTCCAGATATCGCAATTGTTTAGGGTTTTTCATGTTGCAGAACAGCCGTCAGTTTGTTCCTTAGTTCGGTATCAGAAATGCCCCATGTAGATGAATTATACATTAAGACGGGTTTTACAAAGGCATTGTAGATTCTGAGCGTAGTGAGAGGTCAATTTCTTAGCCAGTTTTTCATGACGGTTTTTATAGCAGCAGCGGCCAGAGTTTTTCTGCGCATTATGTTCTCCCGGTCTCCAAGCAGTGAGCCAAACTTCTTTGACAGTCTCCATAAGCTGAATATTCGAAGATGACATCGGTCTTGTTCATAATTAGGAACCATTCTCCGAGTTTTCCAGGTGGAATTTCCAATAGTCGACACAAAGTCATCAGCGTAAATTAGTTTGGTGATTGGCCCCTCATATAAGCTTCTCAACTCTCGCAAGGCAGCCTTGAAGTAGATCACAAACAGCAGAGGCAAGAGAAAGTCGCCTTGAGAGGTTCCCAGGAAAGGTCTGGACGATGTTGTTCCAAGACGAACAGCAAGTTTCGTCTTTGTCAGTAATACTCTTATCATTTTGATGTCATCTTTGTTTAAACTCTTCATGAGTAAATCTCGACGCTTTTGACATATCGATGTCTTTTTATATCTTTGGTGGGTTGTGAACCGCAATCGGTGACTCCACAGGACGTCTGCAGTTGAACGTCCTTCATTAAACCATTGTGATTTGGAGACAGAAATCTGTCCTTGATTCAATCCAGCACAATCAATGAGAGAATCTTCCTGAGGCAGTTCAGCAGAATGACTGGGCAGAGGTTTTCTACTGCGCCAACGGACTTGTCCGACTTTTGAATAGGAATTAGGACCCCAGAGCCAAGCAGGAGTAAGTCGTTCGTGGCAAACATATTGTTGAGTATATTCTTAATGTTCCAAATTTCTATTTTCGGACAAGGAATAAGATTTTATGAAAATTAGGTCTAAAATGAATTGATTGTCCGTATTTCAGAAGCTTCGCATTGATGTCGTCGATTGTTTTTAAGCCTGCTAACTGCCTTTGTAAACTCCGGCAAGTGATTATATTCCTCAGGAATCGCAGTGAGCCAGAGAAAAACAAAATTGGCTCAGTGTTGTTAAAATAAATCCGCTATAAGCCTCGCCTGTTCCCCCGAGTACGATATTACAGTTCCTTTGTTGGTTGAGAGCTGAAATTTGGAGCTTCTTTTCTTTCTCTAAACAGCCAGACACATTCGTGCATTATTTTTGAAGGTTTCCAGTTCCTTGAGACAAGAAGTTAAAATATTCCGGCCATATTGAAAGTTTAGGCTTTCCAGTTTTGTGATATTTCACACAATTTTTTCCAAACCTGTTTAATAAAAAAGCTTATTTTTTATCAAATTAATAAAAATGGACTATTTTCATAAATCGGAATACCCATGGAAACACAAGTAAATAATGTGCGAGGCAAAGAAGAACGCTGAAACGACTTATAAATCCACTTACTGCATTCCAAGTCAAATGCCGGGGTAAATGTGAACTAACTAAGCCATGGCAGCTACCTAGGACACGTGCCGACAGCAAAGTATCGTTTTGGGGACACATTTGGGAATATAAGTGCGGATTATTTTATTTATAATCGTCTCAAATGCGTGGAGGAGTCTGGGAGTATTAAAGGAGGGTCGATTCCCACGTATTTCACAAACAGACCCAACCTTGTTTGGGAAGCACGACAAAACACTCGAAAAGCTAATTTTCCTAAAAATTATTTCGACTTTTTAAATTCGTCCCCGAAAAAAATGGCCGAAATGAACGAATTTTATGAGGTTTTGCTATTTTTTGAATTAAATAGAAAGTACAACAACACAGAATGTCGTACAAGGACAAATGCCGCAGAGGACCAGGACTTTGTCACTTTTCCATTCCCGACAACTATAATAACAGAACACCCTATTAACTATTAAAATATACTAATATCAATTTTCTGGGTTTTCATAAACATCATAAATATTTTTTTTATAAACTAAAAAATATTCTCAGAATAAAATTAAGAAAGTTTCAACTGTAAATTAAAAAATGGTTTTTCATGTGACTTAATGAAAATAGCCAGCATGTGAATTATAAATTATAATTTATTGACAAAGTGTAACCACAAAAAAATTATTAAAAAAATAATGGACAAATTATTTAAAAAATAAAAATAAATTAAAAAATTGTTGAACATTTAGAATAAAAAAAAAAATTTATAAAAAAAAAATTTAGAATAAAATAAAACTTAATCCGAAAAAAATACACTATTTTGTGGTATCTAATCAGTGACTTGATGTCATCAGTTGACAAATCTAATCTAAAATACACAATGGCCAAATTAGGCCTCCTCCACCACTACTATCCCCTCAAAAGTAAAATCTCCGAGTACACCCACCCTCTTATACCAATAGACATTCTCAACTGAGTATTAAACTCATCAAATCAGTGGGAATAAACAAGAATTCTGCACGAATATTAATAAAAGCAATAAACCAATCCACATCTGCTGATTCCGTCATTTGTGTGCCACATGAGGACATAACATACACACGCCTCATCGGCAGTGGACAGAGCACGACTGTCCATGAAGGATTTATGGCCGGAATGAGAGTGGCAGTCAAATCTATTGACACAAAACCCTCCAAACTGGACAGAAATATGTTCATTAGTCTGGAACATGCCAATTTAGTCCAGTTAATAGGCCTAACAGTCGAATCCCCACTCCTCATAATCACCACATTTATCCAAGGGGGGACCCTTAGAGAATTTCTGAATGATCAACCCATTCTCCCCCCAATAAACAGACTCCTACACTTTTCAAGACAAATAGCCAGTGGAATGGCCTTTCTACATATCAATAATATTATCCATGGCTCTCTCTGTGCCAGCCAGGTCCTTCTTTCCCCAGCAAATGTGGTCAAAATAACCGATTATTACCTCCCATGTGACTTCTCTCTCAACAACCCAGCCTGGCGAGCCCCAGAACTTCTAGAATGTTCTAGAATAACCAAAGATGGTGACGTGTGGTCATTTGGAGTGACTGTTTGGGAAATATTTGCACATAAAACACCCCCCTGGGAAGGCTTTAGTCCCCAAGAATTGTTGGTGGCACACAAAGAGAAGACACTCCCTAAGAATGACACCTGTCCTTTCCCCTTAGAAGGCATCCTTAAGCGGATTTGGGTCTCAAGGAAGAGACCTTCATTTATATCATTAATTCTACAACTAAATGATGTAATGAGTGGTGTATTGAGTGTAGATGTGTATTCCAGTGGTTGAGGCAAAGGACAGGTGGGAGAGGGGGCTGAAGGTGACAGCACGTGACTGTATTGCTGTGATTGATTGGAGGGATGACTATGAGTGGAGGGGACAGAATCTCAGAACTTTGCAAGTCGGGAATTTTCCCTCCAAGCTTGTGAGAATGGTTAAGTCAGTCAATCTGTTGACTTTGTTGAAGTTGGGAGGATTGTTCCGGGGACTGTGTATCATGCAGGACACAGAGATATTGATGGGACTGGGTGGGGACAGTCATCACATGTTGATAGTTTGTATATCAGGTCTCAGGTTCGTCCCAGTAGTATTCGAGTGAGCTTGTTTTGTGACTATAATAGATGGCACCACAAGAATCATCTGATGAATATTGATATATTTATTTTATTTTAGTTGTTTAATTTTTATATAAATTTTTTAACTTTATATTATTTATTGTAAAAAATAACTACATTAAAATAAAGAAAAATTGTTTATTTTAAATTTTAATAAAGTGTTAATTTAATTTTATAAGTATTAGTAAAAAGTAAATATTATATTAAAAAGTAATAAAATATATTAAAAATAAATAAAACAATTTTATTAATCGTAGTGGTACAACAAAAATATGATAACAGAAGATTCCATTTCCCGGCCAAACGTAAAACTGACCTTCGACGGAAAACGTTTAAGAAAGTCATTATACCGTAAAACAATCGACTATAACTCCTCTGCCCTCTACTATGTACAAAACAGACACATCTCAAAATTCCCTGGCCGAAGAAAGCAGTGCATTCAACCAAACGAATTATACGCCTTCCAAGTAATAAAAACAAATAAAACAACCAGACAAGAAAGCCCTGCCCTTCTCTATCCAGTGCAGTCTCAGTCACGTGCACTCGATTTGTCAAACAAGCCACCAACAAGAAGAGGTGTCCAATCTACACTGTCATGGTCAGTGGGCTAAATATGACTAGTGGACTCCCGATGGCCGGAGATTGACCACAGGCTCGGCCAGTGGAGAATTCACCCTCTGGAATGGCCTGGTTTTCAATTTCGAGACAATTTTGCAAGTTGGTGATATTTTAAAGCAGTAGGCCCACGATGAGGCAATTCAGGCAATGGCGTGGAGTCACAACGACAACTGGCTGGTCTCGGGGGACAGTCTGGGCTTCCTTAAATACTGGCAGCCCAACATGAACAACGTAAAAATGTTCCAGGCCCACAAGGAGTCAGTCAGATCACTGTCCTTCTCCCCCAACGACGTCAAATTCGCCTCCTCCTCCAACGATGGGACAGTGAGGGTCTGGGATTTCATATCCTGTCGAGAAGAGAGGATATTCCGTGGTATTCTCAGTAGGGGAGTGTAGAACACGGAGCGGATGTGTCCTCCGTGGATTGGCACCCTCAAATGGGGCTCCTCGTCTCCGGAAGTAGGGATTCCCAACGTCCAATCAAGTTTTGGGACCCCCGGACTGAGACTAGTCTGAGGACACTGTAGAAATATATATAGGAGGGTTTAGTCACGTGCATAAGGCAGGGGTGACTCATGTCCGGTGGAGTGTGGACGGGAATCGACTACTGTCGGGATCGGAGGACAGGACGATCAAATTATTTGATACGAGGAAGCTGAGTGTGGCAATTCAGTCATTTGTGGGGCACAAGAAGGAAGTGAGTGGTACCCTTATTGGGGGAGTTGTAGTATTGGAGTGGCATCCGCTTTATGGGGATGTATTTGCGAGTGGGGGGAATGATGGGTCTATTTTCTACTGGTCGGTGGGGACTGAGAAGGAGATTGGGGTGGTGCAGGACGCCCATGACAGTACTGTGTGGTCACTGTCGTGGCATCCTCTCGGCCATTTGCTTGTTTCTGGGTCGAATGACCATTCTATTAAGTTCTGGACGCGTTATCAGCCTGGGGATCAATCTCAGCTTGAGTTTGTGGCCAATGGAGGGACTAATCGAGAGGAGGAAGGAGAGTCAGATGTGCTGACTATTCTCAGTGATATGCAAAATTGTAAATATGTGGGGAAAATACCTGGTTTGGAGGGGACTGAGCCACTCGAGGTTCCTCGGAGGCCGGTTCCTGTTTACAGTCGGCCATCTGGTTCTCGCTTTTCTGGTCCTTCGTGTATTTATTTGTGTTTATATGATAGATGGAATGAACTATGGCCAGTTTCGTGGGGATTATTGTTTGGATTGTTTATAATGTTGTAGATGACAGTCATCAAAGCAACCTGGGAGAGTTCAATGACCGTCCTTATTAGTTTTTGTATATTCGGTAACAAAATAAACAAATTGTGTCTCATTCTAGTCAATTAAATAGGCATAAGAGATATCCTCTCCCATTAGTTGTGACTAATCGAGAGTAGGAAGGAGAGTCCGAAGTGAACTGAATAGACAAAATTTGTCTCATTCACGTGAACTGAATAGGCATTTATTGAGAGCTATCCACTCTCCCATTAAAGATACATGAACGAATAACGAATTATAGAAAAGCAAGATAGTTGAATAAAATTGTGTCTCAATCAAGTCAGCTATATAAGCATTTATTGAGAGCTCTCCTCTCCCATTAGTAGTAAAATACTTAAATGAAATCGTGTCTCATTCAAGTCAACTAAATAGGCAACTTGTGTGCTATTCTAGTCAACTAAATGGGCATTTATTGAGAGCTATCCTCTTCCATTAGTAGTAAGATAGTTGAATGAAATTGTGTATCATTTTGGTCAACAAAATAGACAAATTTTGTCTCATTCAAGTGAACTGAATGGGCATTTAAAAACTATCCACTCTCCCATTAGTAGCAAGATACTTAAATGAAATTGTGTTTTATTTTAGTCAACTAAATACGCATTTGAGAGTTATCCATTGAAATTGTGTCTTATTCAAGTCAAACTATTTTATCAAAGCAAAAATCAAAAAAATTAGTTAGATTAATAATTATTCTCTTTTTTCATTCATAATGAAAAATTTATTTCAGATATTCAATCATTTTAAACAGCCGTTAAATATGATAATTAATTAACAATTAATGATAAATTCATGAAATGCCACTTTTATTAAAAAAATAAGCGCTTATCTGGTTAAAAAAACTGTATTATTAATTTAATTTCATAAAATGCAGAAATCTAAAAAACAAATAAGACAAATCAGAGATCCTTCACATCAAACGTCTATTCTGGTTCTACTCGAATTTTTGGTAGGAAATGAAAATAGCATTGTATTATGTCACAGTCCGAATAAAATCGACACCGAATAATTACATTCTTTAATTTTACTAAAATTAAACTTGTTCTAACCCTCTTCTGATATAGTTTTTTGTTCTTTGTGTAATTTCATTATAAAATCCGCGACTCTATACTAAATCTTTGGGTATTTAAAAGCTATCCACTCTCCATTAAAGATACATGAACAAATTATAGAAAAGCATTTAAAACAGAATGAACTTAGGTCATATATTGGTTAAAAATTGTCTTTATTTGGGCCAACTCGGCTTCCTGAGATTTGAAAATCAGAAAACCTTGGCATTGAGACAACTCACCAAATAGGCATTCTTCATCTCAATCTTGCGATAATTTTCCTCGACAGCAGCCACATCAGTGCTATGTTGATTACCCATTTCACAAATAGCCGAATTAGCCCTACAACCATAATACACCCATCCTAACTCCTCAAGCTTATTCTGCGCCTTCTCCAACAACAAATTATATTTTTCTGTCAGTTTTTCTACTTCTTTGTTCAACAAGCCATTCGTCGACTCCAGTTCTGACCGAGCCTATCGAATAGACCCCTCTCCCAAACTTGCTCAGACTCTACCAGGAGACCACGAGCCTTCTCAAATCGGTCGTGGAGGTTATGAAATGAGGCTTCCAGTGCCGTGTAGTCATTCTTCATAAATTCCACGTTTTTCTTCAAATTGAGCTCAGATTCTCGCCATTTCGCAACCTCCGACTCATATTTGTCTATTTTTTGGCAAAAAAACTCCAAACCCATGATTTCAAGGGTCGTTGATTTATACAGTGCTAAAAGCTGGTCTGCCAGAGTCCTTTTAGGGACATTCACCTCAGGAGACTGCTCCGGGAAGTCAGAAATGGCGGGAAATTCTATCGAATTGAGGTTTGTGCTGGAAGCTATAAAAGGATCGCCATTTTCTGGAGTAGGAATGTGGAGAGGGTCAAACTCCCGGAATATTGAGCTGGAGAGGGGCTTTGGGGACTACAGAAATGCTTAGTGCCCTCATACTTGTATCATATTTGTGTCTAAAAGATTATCTTATTAAATAAACCGTCGTTTTGTGTGTCTACAAGAATATGTCGAGTACTAAAATGTGATATTAATTAATTGCCTATCTTCCCGACTGAGGGGTGATTTGTAGTTGAATGATGTGATTTTGAGGTTAGTCTGGCTGTCTGAAGTTTTGTTTGACTGGTCAGACTCCAAACAGTTGTTTAGGCAATCTTCTGTTGAATTTTCCATACCACAACAAGAATAAGGGAATTTTATTTTAAATATTTGATTAAAAATTATTCACAAAAATTTAATTTTAGTTATTTGCTTTGAAAAAAAATTGTTTTTTTATCTCTTTCTTTTATTAGTCAAACACTAAACTGAATTATTTCAAGAGTCTCCAAGATTGCCTACTCTGTTGGTCCATGAAGTAAAAATTGCTTTTCTGTGGTTTTTGACCTGATAGTTCTCATAAATAAAAACCCGGGCTTAAAAAAGAAACTTTCACAGTTTTAATGTCATATTGCTTCTAGTCGATTTTATTTATTTTTAAGATTTTTGTTGTTTTGAGTGAACTCGTGTCTGGATGAAAATGTACCCGAATTTTAAAACTTCGTAATGATTAAAATTATACTAAGTGTTTTCGAATGACTTTTGATTATCAAATTGGTTGAGTAATATTAAAAACAAGATACACAAGTTAGTAGTTATTAACGGAATTAGATTTTATCAGTATTTTTGGTTTGTTTTTGGTCGCGTTATTAAGAGTAGTCCATCCCTGATTGGCTTATTTTTTAACGAGTTACAGTTATTAGGACTTTCTCGATTCTGTACTATAAATTGGTATTTTTGAGACTGTGAACTCATTTAGGCAGAATATGTTTTTTCTAATTGCAGAAAGATTAGTTTATTTATTACTCAAAAATTCATCTTAATGACGCTGGTTAACCAATCAGCTGGTGCTCGTTGTCTGAGAGAAGGGTATTTATAAAGATTATCCTGATTAGTTCTGGTTTTGGGGGTGAGTCTCTCTCGAGTTTGTCAAAAAGTAAGTTGGTTTTTTATTATTTACATCCTGGATACTTTTCTGTATTGCAGGATCTGCACTTTTTTTGGTTTTTGAGACTGAATTTCATTTGTTTATCATAATTGAAGATTCCACCTTTCTGTGGTGTTAAATTGACAACTGGCATTAACGCTACTTTTGGTAAGGCGCTAGCATCTTATCAACTATTTCTTCTAGATAATGTTTGAGCTTTTTTATTTTAATATAAGAACCAAAATTATGTGGGCGGTGATTTGAATTTTCACTTGATATCAAAAATAAAATGTTTGTCAGAAAACAAGTAATTTGTTCCGACAGTAAATAAACTTCAAAAAAGTTAATCAAATTTAAATTGACTAAATTTGACTCAGTTAAAATCAGGATGTAAACGTGTGTAAGAAAATGGCTATTAAAAGAATTAAATCGAACAATTATGGATGGATGTGACCATTTGTGTTCTCGAGAATAAACGATTTAATAAAAAAAAGATTATAAAAACAAATATCGGATTAGCCTCTTTGGAGATTTAGTTAAACAATTTATTTTTATTTTATAGAAATTTCAAAAGAAAACCTCGATTCGATCGATCAGTAATGAAATTTTTACTTAATATAAATTGCAAAAATGACATAATAAGTAATATAAATTAAACTCGCCTTGTTTAAACATGCGCTAAAATATTTAGTGCATTTTAATCAGCAACCTAAAATTCACGTATTAGAAAAATTGTTTGAAATACATTAACAATACAAAACAACGACATGAATTACTAATACATTTAAATTAAACATTAAAACCCGGATTTTCAAAATAAATCAATTTTTAATTCTTTCATATTAAAAATCAAAGAAAGATCCAAAAACACAAATAAAAAAGACAATACATTTTTTATTTGTAATATAATTGTGAATCCTAAATTCGACAATTTTGCTTTTATTGTGAACAGTATTATTTAACATTCAATCGTCAATTTCATTTAAATAAACCCTAATCTAATATTTTCCAAATAAAAAAACCCAAGCATGGGCCTAAGCTTGAAGGACAAGTCCGAAATGCTAATTTAATTCTATCGACTGCCGGAGACACATTCTCGACCAGATCCATCGCACGAAGATGCACTCCACCCCCCAAACCTGTGCCGTCAGTGTACAGCATAAGCATGCCAATAATGAGTAGAATATGACATTGATGGGTTGTTGTTTCTGCATTATGGGTGAATACAACTCACTTGCCACATTAACAGACAAATCGAACTTCTTCATTAACGTGCAGGGACCAGTTCTTAAATTCGTTATGAATTTTTTTCATAAACAAGTTAAAGATCTTTTTCTGACACAAAGTCTGTGTCATATAATTTCAATTGGCATTAATTCTCCAGAAATAGTTCTGAGAGCTTTCAGTAGACTCCAGGTATATGATGAATAAAACTGGAGATAGGTAGTCCCCCTGTGGTGTTCCAACCCAACCCATAGAATAGAATTCAGTATTGGGGAATAGAAAAAGAATCAGCCTCTATTATCTCTATCAAATCCGGAACCAAATCTCCTGAACAAAGCTGATTGCCTTTTCACTCAAGGAACCAGAAGTCTCACCTGCGAATAAATAAAAATTCAGAATGTCTTTGGGAATCAATTTCGTTCACAACATAGAACAATATTCCAATAAATTTAATGTGATAACTAATTTTATGACTTAAACAATTGTCAAAAATCAATAATATTTTCCTGTCTAACTTTATGTCTATATCTAGCAACAGTAAATTGAATTCATTTGAATTCATACACAAAGTTTGGTTATATGAATATACAAAATAATAAATGATTAAAGTTTTGGAATTTTCTGGGTTTTTTGAATTTTTAAATAAGGTTGAAAAAAGTGGTAAAAATATAAAAAATGGTAAAATAGAAAAACATAAGAAAAAAACAGAATTTCAAATTTTTGGTAAAAAAAGAGTGGCAAATCATAAAGGTGATAAATTAGAAAGATTTGACTGTAAAACAGAATTTCGAATTGTAAGAGTGGTAAAAAGTGACTCTTCAATTTGTCTAAATTTATAAAAACATCAAAAGTATTTGCTGACCCCTGACCTAGGCGATCTTGTGACAACTGTTTTACTTGGAAAATATCAGATTCGGACACAATCAAATTATTAGATTAATATTTAGGCCTTCCCCTGAATTCAGTAAACTCTTTTATTATGAAGTAGATATTACACGGTGTTTTTTCATCCATTTTTAGAATGTGTTAAAGGGCCCTTCCCCGCTTTTCCCCACATCAATGCTTATGGGCCGCGAACTGCACATCTTGTAAAGACTTTCATTTGATACTCTTCCTGGGAAAAATGTTACCGATTCTTCTTAACTGGATTCTTTTCACAGAATCCAGCGACATGAATAACTTTTTGGTATATCTTCAGGTACCGGAGTTTAATTAGACACAATTTTAATATCAGGAGAATCTTTCTGCTCGATGGAAAAAGAATAGCTGAAGGGTTTATTTTTTTTGACTAAGCATTTTCTTTTTATTGACTTAAAGCTTATTTCCGCATGTCTGCTCTCACAGGCGACGCCCGCGAATCAAGATGGTTTTTCAAGCGGATATCCCTCGCGATAGTACGCTCTAATTATTTCTCGATCGCGTCGGCTTCCCGTCCATGAAGTTTAGTTTCGGATTACTTTTATTATGTAACTCAACTTGTGAAAAAAAGCTTATTTTAAGTACTGAGAATGATATACAGTGCTGGTGGAAAAAAACCGGTTTTGCAGTTACTAAGTTTTTTTAGCTTATAGCTATTAATTTTCCAAATGAAATAAAGAGTTTGAAGTTGATTATTATTTTTTTTTTTTTTTTAAACAAAAACAAAAATTAAACGAAAATTAAAAATTAATTGATATTCTCTCTTCTCTTAGGGGAACTACTCCGTTGACCGGTCATGTCTTGACACCTCTCCTCTTCGTATTGCAGTAAGAAAGCAGACTCCTCTGGCAAGTCAACTGACACTCCCAGTTCTTCTCCTCTAGCGATAAGACTATCCGTTTCCTTCTCAATTTGGTAGTTGTCGACCTTCATGCCATGTTTGTATTCAACGACCATGCTCTCCAGGGTTTTCTTGATTGTCACTGATTGAATGTACGCCTTAGTCGGGACCTCTATATTCAACTTTTTCATGTAGGACTTATAGAACTTGGTCACTACCCCATCCCATGTCAATACGACAGGGACTATCGTGACTTTTGCCTTGTGAATCTGTGCCAATTCTCCAGCAAGTAGATCATACTTGTGGAGTTTCTCTACTTCGACTTGCTTTAACCTGTCCTGGGATGTGACCCCGACTTCGATTATCGTTATCTCATTTTTCATTTTATCAAGCACGAAAATGTCTGGCTTGTTGTTTTTAACTTCAATGTCGGTCTGCAACGTCATGTCTACTCGTATTTCAACACGACTATTTTCCACGACCGACTGGACTGAGTGTGCTTTCAATTTCTTGCATTTCTTTATTCCGTACTGACGACAGACGTGTAGATGTATGCATCTGACAATTTCATTGTGTCTTCGCATGTATGACCCGTGAAGCATTCTGCTACATCGAGTAGCTAGGTGATCCACGGTTTTTCTTGCCGAGCCGCAATGGTTACAATTAGGCTTTGCCTCTCCGAAAAACAAATTGCGATCCTGGGCCAAGCAATATAGTGCCTCGGCCTTTGGGCCATTGTTCCCATTGGCTAGCCATACATTGGACTCCACGATATCAGCACTCGGTTCCTGAATGCATTTAAACAGCGTTGAATGTATCATCTTAGATTTAATGGTGTCCATTAGTCTTTTCTTCTGGCACTCCTTAATAAGGTTTACATCCAATTTTGATTGGTCTTCCAGATTGTACTTGAGAGCGAGAAATCTTGCAATCGTGGTCATATGTGTTTTCTTTTCTCTCAAGACCCGCAAGATTCCTGCTCTTCTGAGGCACAACGAGGCTTTTCTTTCAAGGTCGGAGAGAAATTGGAGCAGGATGCATTCGCTCTTATTGGAAATTGAGATTAAGCCTCTTCCAAAACCATTTCTGCCGAGATATAATCTTTCTTTATTAGCGGGCTTCAGATGGATTCGTAAAGTAGTTAGAATGCGACGAATTACCAATCAATGGCATCAAACTCACTCGGTTCAATGTCGATCAATCCGATATAGTAGTTGTAGAGAGAGAGTGCATATTCGTTTATCGCTTTAAAGAGGTTTACTGCACTTAACTTTGTTTTTGCAAGACTCTCGATTCTCTCTTTCACGTTTCGAGCAATTGTTTTCATTACCTCGATTTTCTTGACATCACTTCCTCTATCCTCCAAGACTCCCAGGTATCGATACCCAGCACACCCATCCAGACATTTTGTATCTTTCACATAGTCCAGGTTAGTCGCAGACTTTTCCGAGTTCCTCTTGAGGCCAACGGCATCAAAATATTCATCGACATCTTCCATCATTTTTAGAACGGTGTCTTCTTTCTCAGCAATTATTTTCAGGTCGTCAATAAACAACAAATGGTTTGTTGAATATGAAACCGTGAACGGGTCATTTTGACCTATACGCACCTTCGGGAACTTCATATTCAAGCTCCTACTTAACGGATCCATTACCAGAGTGAAGAGTTGTGGAGAGAGTGAGTCTCCTTGTAAGATTCCTCTTTCCAATTTTACAGTTCCAATTCTCTTATTGTTAAGTGTCAAAATGACATTCCAATTTTTGATTAAAGTTTTCACAAAATTTGTGATCCAATTCGGAATTCCAGACTGATCAAGCACTTGACATAAGAATTCATGATTGACAGAATCAAATGCCTTTCTGACATCGATCCACGTTGCAAATAAGTTATTTCCATACTCACTATTGACACACTGGTTTATTAGTGCTTGTTCCTTTGCGCCTTGGCATTGCCTTCTAGCTCCCAGCTGATTATCCGAGATAAGGTTAAACGCTTCGATATAGTCTGTAAGCTTTGTATTCACACATTTAGTGACAAGTTTGTACAATATAGGCATGCAGGTAATCGGCCTTAAGTCATTTGGGGAATGGCACTTTTCATTTTTTGGAATGAGGTATGTTACTCCTGTGTAAAACCACTCAGCAGGGGAATAGCCTCCGTTCACAATTTTAAGGATCTCATCGCACAAATGGCCATGAAGAGCTTCGAACTTTTTGATAAAAAATCCATAAACTCCGTCACAACCCGCGGCTTTCCAATTGGGTACACACTGGATAACATTCTTGATAAAATCAGTTTTCACGTCACTTGGAAGCTGTTCAGCTCCAGTAATATGCTTACCAACAATAGCTTTAGGAGCACGGTTCTCCTCTTTCTTCCATACGCCCTTCCAGAAAGATAGACACTTATCTTCTGGGACTTGACAATCAGAATCTTTGTTTTCACAGTTCAGTCTTCGATAGAATCTTCTCCTGTTTAGTTCAAAACAGAAATTATCTTGTCTAAACGACTTTCTGGAGCGATAGGTTGAGATTTTTTTCTCCATAATTTTGACTCTATCTTCAATAAGACTAGATACGCGTGCCAGCTCTCCCTTTCTGGATTTTTTGTATCCAAACGAGCATAAAATGTTCAGTGTCTTCTCTTTTTCGTCTTTAGATTGCTGGCCATTAAACTTATTAACGAAAGTTAGATTTTCTCTAAGTTTGGAAATCTTTCTTTCCGTATCCTCAAGCCATGTGCTTTTTGTTAGGGGTTGCCTCGTAATGTTTTCATATGAGCATTGCCCGGCATAAATTATATCCGTGATTTCATTTATGCTTGCAGGCGGAGAAGATAATATATAGTTCGAAATCACTGCATTAATTGCGACAAGAACATCAGTCTTTAGCAATTTATACGGAATCTTCTTTGTGGGCATTCTCGCATTTCGTGGGATTGATTTAAGTTCCTGAATTTGGAGATTAAACTCTTCCTTGCATTTACCATAAATGGAGATTTCTGTCTTTGGCAATAAGTAATCTGAGGTATCCACATTATTTCGACTGCCACAGCCATTAGAGCAGGGCTTTACATTCAGTAAGTTTTTCACATCAGAGACACTCTTTTGAGTGAGAAAGCGGACGTTGAAACATTCGGCAATAAGTCTCCATCCTCCGCGAGGAATTCTGCCAAATCGTCTCTTCGCTGACTCCACAACACCAGAAATCCATTTGACTTTGTCGTTAGAGTGTTCCTCACCGATCACCGATTTAAGAGGGATTAGATGGGGTGAGACATGTTCGGTAGGAGAGTTTCCACAAATTTCATGGGGATCATGTAGCCCCGAAGACTTGCTTCTTACCAATAGTTGTTGGTTATCTCTAATATCTTTTGTAAGAGAGCCCTCAGGATTTGCTTGCAGACTGGTGAAAACAGACATACACGACACCACAAGAAATTATTTCACTTGAAGTTGATTATATGTATAATTTTTTTTTACTTTAAAAAATTCAATAATCGGCAAAAATTTAAAAAATGTGAATTTTATCATGTGAATAAAAACCGGTTTTAACAAAAAGAGTTAACAAATCAACAGTTAGTATGTTGTGTGGTATCATCGATTAATAATAGCTCGTATGACCTTTTAGGCATACTATCAATTAATTTCCAAATATTTCAGATGGCAATTCGTTCCAAATTTTCATTAATTTGACTTCGAGATCAAGTTTGTTTTTTGCAGGATCTAATGAATATTTTTGCTTCATCATGCTTCAAACATGTTCCATTGGGTTCATGTCTGGAGATTGTGGAGCCCAATCAAGAATTGGAATTTTATTTTCTTCAAAAACTTGGTTGTCAACGCAGATTGATGACAGGGAGCCAAGTCTTGTTGGAAAGTGAACTGATTTAGTGCCATTTTTCGCGCCGAAACAAACAAATTATTCGTTATTACATTTATATGTTTAGCGGAATTCAGTGTTCCATTAACAAAAACTAAATTGCCCACTCCTTGATAGAAGATACAGCCCCAAACCATAACACTACCTCCACCAAATTTTACTGTCGGTGTTATATGGCTCAATTCATAACATGAAATTTTTTTTCGATAACAGTATTGCCTTTTTTTAGTATGAAAAATCTGAAAAGGTGCTTCATCAGAGAAAATAATAGTTTTCCATGCGTCATTGTCAAATAAAAATTTTTGACAATTCACATCTTTTTATTATGTTTTTATTTGAAAGCAACGGTTTACGTTGACATACTCTTCCAAAGAGAAAATTTGAATTTAAATAAGTTCCAATTGTCTTTCTACAGACACTCTTACCAGTTAAATGTTTTATTTCATTTCTCAACGTGTTAAAAATTTTTACGGATCGCACTCAATAAGATGTAATAGGATTTTAATGTCTGTTTTCTGAAGCTTTTTATGACGTCCGGAATCAGAAATCCTATCAGCAGTTCCATATTTTTTGAATTTTCGAAAAAATCTCTGATTGTCGATTTTAATGTATTTAGATGTTTTGCGATATCTTTTATCGTCCAATTTAACTCAAAAAGAGCAAGGATCTTTCCTTTAATTATTGCATTTAACATTTGCTTATAAAACTTAAAATTCAACAAATAAAATATCATTCAATAAATCAAACCGGTTTTTTATTCACACGCAAAAATTTAAATCTTCAAAATTTTAAACGATTAATGAAATTTTTTATAAACAAAAAAATTATAAATCTAATAAACTCCAAAGAGTTCAATTCAGTTGGAAAATTGAATGCTATCTGCCAAAAAAACTTAGTAACTGCAAAACCGGTTTTTTTCCACCAGCACTGTATAATACAAGCTGTAAATCACTATTTTTGTGTTGTAAGATTGAAGAAAAAATAGAAAAACCAAAATCTAATACTTTTTTATTACCAAAAACAGCTAAACTGCTTTATAGGGTTCAATGATATACAGTCTGTTAAAAAAACGTTTGGAATGTTGGGACATCCTCAGTCGCCTGTTGTACTCGAAAGTCTCGGTTTGCTTCATTCCACATTGATTTACTTCAATTTTGGAGTGGTGGTTTGTTCAATTCATAGAATGGTATTGTGTTGTCTGATTGAGTAAATTCCTGCTGTGATGAGAGTGGCTGGATTGGACTGTTCGAATAAGATTAGGATCAAAAGAAGACGCATTTTGACAAAAGCATGTAAATTGATGGGGTTGTCTCGTGCCTGTTACGATGTTGTTTTTTCAAACAGAACTCAGTGCAGGGTCAGTCACATCCCACGATTCCGTACCGGGTGTTAAATAAAATTAAGTTCAAGCCCGGCTGTCCAGACTATGGAAAATACGTCTATGAAGAGCTGGATTAGCCGGCTTCAGATGGAGATCAGGAGAGAAATCCGTGAAATCGAAAGTTCACGGTAAGAGCGGGCCTGCAGACGAGTTGAGAGGCGCTTCCCAGACTTCTGGAAACAATTGAAGATTCTGTCGGGAGAGAGGTCAACTTTGACTGCATTGTCGTTGCTCACGACGAAATTGACATCTGGAAAAAAGGGGCAGGCGGACTTCAAAATGGCTGTACTCATCTTCGTTAGATTATCCAGTTAGGTGGTTCAGCCTTTCAAAGAGGAGTCGTCACTAAAAGATATTGTCATTGACGACAAAAGCTGTGTTTCCGTTCTTGTTCTTGCCTTTAATTGGTGTGTACTGTTTTGTTATTTTGGTGAGTGTGTTGCTGTTGTGGATCAGAGTATCGCCGACGGAATGGCGTATGACTTCATAGAGAAGTGGAAAGAGTCAATGACTCTATAAGAGGGCGATTCCGATTTCGGAATTTTTGGAGAGCAAGAAGATAAATTCTGTAATATAGATAAACGATGATAGATAAGTAATTATTTGTGACATATTGTTGATTTGTTTGTTGTTTAATCATTATAAAATTTGGAAATGTTTCTGTCGTTAAAAATATTCAAAGGCTCGAATAGAATCAGTATCGAGTGTGTATTTACTGCTGGGAGTATAAATGTGTTATAAAGGATGCAGGCGAATATATTGATGGAATATGAGTTGGATGAGGCAGAAGCATTTTTAGACAAAAATTATAAGGAAGCACTCAGACAGATTTGCAAGTTAGATGATCGACTCAACTATATTCAGGACCAGAAGACTATTCTGGAAGTCAATATGAGCAGGATCTTTATTTGGCAAACAAATCGTGATAAAAATGTCTAATTTGTTTGATTATTATGCTCTTATTTGTTTTTTTTTTTTTTGAGAGGACTTGGTGATTTTTGGACAGGGAATATATACAGGGAAAGATGAAACCTTATTTTTGTGTTCTTTTTTTGTATCATTGTAGACAATATACCAAAAAATTAGGACAATTTTTTTATTTTTGACATATGAATTTTTAGCACGTGCCATTGAGCAAGAGGATAAATTCTGAGATAGATAAACGATGGTAAATAAGAATCATATATGTAATAATGTTTATTTTAGATGTGTTTGAAGCAAATGTAATATTACTTGTGACATATTGTTGATTTGTTTGGAAATGTTTCTGTTGTTTAAAAGATGCTGTTTTGGAAAAACTGACATAATAAGCAGTAAAAAATAGTAATGATGTTGATAAAGTGGAAGGTATAATTTTCTGTAAATACAAAGTTGTTCATAAAAATTCGAAATTTGATTATATTAAAATAATGATTATTACTCACTTTTTCTAATAAAAAAGTAAATGTATTATTATTTTTGCTGACTATTTTTTGATTAATATGTTACTTGTGAGAGAAATATTATCAGATATTTTTGTATTAGTATATTATAAACCAAGTTACATTCATTATATAGTCAATTATTATATAATAACATTACATGATTGATTAATTTTTAAAATATTTAAATAGTAAATCAAACCGGATTTCAACAAAGAAATAAGATTTAAGTAGTTTGAAATACTCCAGACATAATTTAAATCTCGTGTCGACACGATCTGGAAAACATTTTCTTTAATTTATTATCAACCTGCACTTCTGGAATGAAATTAGAAAAAAAATGTCTTGCACTTTGTTAAATAAATATATTTGCGTTACATATAAGTCGTAAACGTGTATGAAATGATTGATTAATAAATTGTTCTTGTTACTAAGTTATCTGGCTTATAAAAAAACTTCGCCATCCGCCTTGTTCACTACTTGACCGTTGTCATTGTAATGCTTTTTCCTTTTTTTCAATCACTCCATCAAGGTCCCCAAACTCTGATTTTTTAATTTTTAGGGGATTTGCTTTTGAAAATGCAACAAATTGCATTTTTATGTTGAATTTAATTAATTATTACGATTATATAATATCACAGTCCGAATAAAATACAAAATGTTTAATTATTATTAAAAATAATTTCTTTCCATTATCACTATGTAGCGGAGGCCCGACATAATAAAAAATTATTTGGAATAAATCTGCGATTTCAGCAGAAGATTTGGTCACCGACATTTCAAGCATTACATATTTGGAAAAAGAATTTACAATTACCAAAATCTATTTTAGTAACATATCATACCCAGCCATCATTCATCGTCGAATATCTTCTGAGGTCAATTAAATCCGCAATGTATCTGTCTCTACATCTCCTTGCAATGATTGGCGTAATTGGAGGCTTCGTATACAATAATTTTTTAGACCAAAAATATTTATTGAAAAGAGTTATTACTTGACAGAAAGCACAAAGCGAAATCACCTTAGAGATTTCTTCTCTATTCAATCCATAATTGAGATTTCTTAATTTCGAAAAAAGCCGGTCTCTCCCAAAGTGGTAATGTTCCGCCTAACTTTTATTTTTGCACCTCAACGCACTTTAATTCGATTTCATCTTCACAGAAAAAACGCAAATTAAGCCCATTCTTTCAAAAATATGTTTTTCCATCTTCAAAATAGATATTTATTATGTCAGACTAATTTTTTAAATTTCTAGCGTATTTTATTCGGACTGTGACATATAATAAAAAATAAAACCAATTTTTATTTTCTAATGAAAATAAATTATTTTATTGCAGGTATTGGAAAAGCTGCTCAAACTTCTTTAAGTCCTCATCCCAAATATGTCCAACCCATCCTGCTTCATCAATTTTAAGATTGTAGAATATTTAGAAAGGTTGTTTTTTTCTTGTAATTATTAGTTTCTGTGTGCAGGCCGTCTTTTTAAAGATTCGCCGTGTGTTTATTAAGCTTCTTACAAGGGAGAAGATAAATAAATATAGTTTTTTCGGAATTTTGAAGAGGATAATCTTCAATTTTATGCTGATTTGAAACATAAAGCAAACTATTGCCTAAGAAGAGTAATATTTCGTTCAATACAGAACATTTTAAAACACACAATTATCATCACTTTTGTGAAAAGCGTTTTTTGTGTCCGGAGCTTTCTTTTATATTTAAGACCGCTGCCAAAATCCTCAAAAATCTTTTTTAAGATTCTTATTTTAATGACCTATTCAGAAAATCTATCGGACTATTAGGATCTCACTAATAGATTCAGTTGTATATTTCGTTTTGCAGTCAAGTGATGAAAATTTCGACTCTCTAAAAATAATTTTCAAAAACTGGGGACCCCGGAAGAAGTTATGTTATTATTATAACCAAGATTACCGTCAAAAATCATAGAACTAATTAATCAGGTGATCCCGACTTCTCTGAGGAGGGTCCGAAGAAGTTATGTGGAATGATAAAAATAATAATGAGTCAGATTCTCAACTAAGTTTAACCACAAGATCTAGAAATAGAAACATTAACTTCATTCCAGGTTTCTGACAAATTATAAATAAAACTCGATTGATTTTTCAATTTGTGTTTTTTATTTTCAAATTATCTTGTTCGAAGCAAATTATAAGTCAAATCACTATAATCTTCAGATTAGAAAAAAATAAACAACAAAAATGAAATGACCAAAAAAAGTAATTAATGTAAACTAATTGTAAGATAAATATTGAGGCGTCGCACTGAACTTTGCATTGCACTTGATAACTTTATTAATGGCCTCGATAAAATCCTTTTCCGTAGCCATCTTCCTACGAGCCCGAATGGCGTACATCCCGGCCTCAGTACAAACACTCCTAATCTCCGCACCTGTGCTGTTGGGACACAGTCTCGCCAACAGTCCAAAACGAATCGACCGATCTACACTCATCGTGCGGGAATGAATCTCAAAAATAAACTTTCTTCCCTACAAATAATTCAATTCAACCAACACCTCCAAATCAGGCAAACCAAACTCAATTTTCCTGTCGAGTCTTCCTGGACGGACGAGTGCCGGATCAAGAGTATCCGGCCGATTGGTTGCCATAAGCACTTTCACATTTCCACGTGGAGAAAACCCATCCAGCTGAGTAATAAGCTCCAACATTGTCCTCTGCACTTCATTGTCCCCACCCACACCGTCATCAAATCTCGCCCCTGACCTCCTCACAAAAAATAACCTCCCACAGCATCAATCTCATCAAAAAACACAATACTGGCCTTTTTGTCCTGGCCAACTCAAATATCTCCCGAATCATCCTCGCACCCTCACCCACGTACTTCTGCACCAACTCCGAGCCAATCACTCTTATAAAACAGGCGTCCGTTCTGTTGGCCACAGCTCGGGCACACAACGTTTTCCCTGTGCCTGGGGGACCATACAACAACACCCCCCGTGGAGGATCAAATCCAAGAGTCACAAACTTATCAGGCTACACATCAAAACGTGATTCATACATTCAATAAGGGCATTTCGACCACTTCCTTCAGTCTTTCAATTTGTTCTTTACAACCTCCCACATCGTTGTAAGTCACGTCCGGCTTTTCGTCCACCTCCATCATCGTCACAGTCGGGTCGATTTTGGGGGGCAGAGGGATCTGGATTTGGTATTTAGTGCGGTCAACCCTATTTATTTATATTTAAAACAACCCACCCAACTCTCATTCCTTCTTCAATGTCCGTAGGGGAAACATGTGGACTCAAACTGACAACAAATTTGGCAAATTGTTTGACATTAATTATATATTTAGTGTCCTTCGGTCCCTCGATTATCTTGGAACAACGAGCCACCTGCAATGGCTGTTCTTCTAAGGAGAATTAGTCCTGAAATGTACGTCGAAGGACTTGTTTGTCCCCAGAAAGATCCCACAGAGGGGGAGGAGCCAACCCGGTTTCTGCTTCTCGGACACCTTGAGTTATTTTTTGGTGGAAAACCGGAGATTTCGTTGATTCTTTGGATGCTTTCCTGAATTTGATCGTCGCAGTCTTTTATTGGCTGGTCGTATGTGTTTATCTCCTGTTTTGTTATATTTTAGTGAAATACGTAAAGTTTTAAAAGTCGGATGTCTTCTTCGTCAAGTCCTAATGTTTTTTTATAACTTTTTAAATAACCTTTATGAGCTTTGGTCGGTTGTTGTTTGTCAGGATTCGCAACATTTGATGACACCACATCCATTTGTGTAACAATGTGATATATTACTTGTATTAATTTAAAATTATTTATAATATTCTAATCGTCTACATCTTAATTACATTTTATAAAAATAAATGTTAAATATTGATTAATTATAGTAACCAAGCAATGATGAATTAGTTAGAAGAACTACTTTAATATTCAAAAATGTCTGTTTAATTAAAACCAATTTATCGGTTAAATAAATATTATTTACTTATTAATAAATATATATTCATAAATTATATAAAATAATAAATAAATTATGAACAAGCGGTCGTTTTAAGTTGTGGTTGTGTTTTCCATATCTTATACATTTATATATATTTATTATTAGTAGAATAAATGAATAAATTGAACGAGAATTCAAAAGTTAAGGTGGCCATTCGGTAAATAAATTTCAATCACCACCAGTGTCCGTCCTCTCACCGGGAGTGAGTTATGTGAGGAATATCCCTACTACACTAAAGTCCTACCTGAGACCTCCCAAATATTGTTGGGTGGCAATAAATATTTCACTTTCGACCACGTTTTTGGGGTCAAATCCAACCAATCTCAAATCTATTCCTCAATCGCCCACAATTTAGTGGAAGGGTATTTCCCTATCTAATTGTAGGTCCTTCGAAGGCTACAATGCCACAATCCTCGCATATGGACAGGTTTTAACTCCTTTCTACTTTAGACCGGTTCTGGGAAGACTTTCTCGATGGGCTCGTCATTCAACGTGGATTTGAAGGAAGACCAAGTGGGGATAATTCCTCGTGCTCTTCTCATTTATTTTCGGGGATTAAAGCACGTTCTGAGTCAGAATTCAAACTGTCCATCCAATTTGTCGAGGTTTGTCAGGTCAGTTCAAATTGGCAGATTTACAACGAGGAAATCAGAGATTTGTTGGACATTGGCACAAAAGTAGTCCAAAATGGTCATATCGTAGAATAAAAGTCAAATAAAAATCCACGAGGATTCCCAGGGAGGAATATATTTGGTGGGGGCAACCATGAAGGTGGTGACTGACTTGGAACAAGTGACAAACCAACTCAGAATGGGTTGTGATCAGAGAACGACAGGAAGTACTAACATGAACAACCAATCTTCTCGTTCTCATGCAATATTTTCTATTTTAATTAACCAAGAGAAAGTCATTGAGTTGGAAAAAGTTGATTAATTAGTTTGATTGGATCAGGGTGAGTCACACAAGGAGATTCTAACATCTAAATTTAATTTTGTGGATCTTGCTGGGTCAGAACGACTAAAAAGGACTGGTGCGACCGGAGAGAGGGCAAAGGAGGGGATTTCTATAAATTGTGGACTGGTTTGGTGTGTTTGGAAGACTATAGTTCGCATTGGGTAACGTAATCTCAGCTTTGGCTGATAAAATGAAGACAGGGACATTTGTGCCTTATAGGACATCAAAGCTGACTCGAATATTGCAGGATTCGCTTGGGGGGAATAGTCGGACTGTCATGTTGGCGTGTGTTTCCCCCTCTGTCCGTGACTGTATTGAGACAACTGGGACAGTCGAATATGCAAATAGAGCAAAGAATATAGAAAATAAGGCAACAGTCAACCAAGATCTCAATAGTCGGGAAATTATGACTCTTCGGACACAAATATTGAAATTGCAGAAGGAGTTGGCCAGTTGTGGGTATTTGGACTTGTGGTGGACTGGTAGAATTCGGATGGGATGAGACTGAGACTGATTGACCTAGAAATGGAGAATTCGCAGTTGCACCAGCAAATAAGTGAACAGAAGCTAGAAATTAGTCGTCATATTCCCGTTTTGAAGAGATTCAGATCAATTCAGATAAAAATAGGCTGGAAGAATATTTGGCAGGTGAGTTGTGTGATTTGAGTGTAGTGTGTGGTGGGGAGGACATGGTTGTTCGGATATTATAAAAGAACTAATAGAAGAGAACTCGTCACTCAAGTAATCTCATTTGAGTAATGTGAAGGAATAAAATATTGATTTGGAGTCACTCAAACATGATGACAAAACACCCGACACTGATGTGAGTGGTCTAAATGAATAATAGATTAATCAACTCATCCAAAACAGTGCGCAGACAAAGAGAGGAATCTACAAGAATGTGTTCTGATACGTAAATAATAAGCCAATTAGTTAATTTATTAGACAAAGTGAGGATATGGAGAGCAGAGAGGAAGATAACACGTTGATTGAGAGAGATGGGACTGTGGACGGCATTTCTGATTCCAGTCAAATGGTCAGTCTGGCACAGGAGATTGAGTCGAAAGAAAGGCTGATTCGAGTGATTGAAACCTCCCGTATTCGCTGCAAAGAGATGGAGACTTGTTACGAGACTAAAATAGGAGCAATGCTCAGCAAAATAAAGTCCTTGGAGCAAGAACGTGATTTGATATCAAGACGAAACAGCAGTAAATCAACCTCTTTAATACTCAATAGACAAGAAGGATGTCCGTTCTAACGAGAGGGTGGAGGAATGTGAGAAGAAGATCGCAGAATTAAATAGTTGTGTTCAGAAATACAAGTCATTACTGCGAGAGAAGACACAGCAACTCAAAATCACTGCCACTTCTGAGCGGGACCTTCAAATGCTGAAGAAAGAATTGGCGGAGATGAAGAAATTAAAGGTGTATTGTGAAATATATTTAAGGTCAATATGATGAAGAAAATGAGAGAGGAAGCCACTCGGAGTCGACAGAGGGATGTGGGTCATACCAAAGAAGTCAATCAACTCGAAAGGAAGTTTCAGCGAACATTGTCTGATAACAGAAGTCTAAAAATTGGGTTGGAGCAGAAAGACTCGTTGCTAAAGAGGAAGCAGGCCGATGTTGGAGTGTGGTGGATTAACTAATTAGATTGAGAGTCTGAGAAGGAAGAATAGGCTAATCAGTGTGGAGGCGACTAAATCGAGTATGACTGTGTTATTTATGCTTAGATAGGAGAAAGATATTGAAGGAATTGGTCGACAAGAACATAAAAACAGTGGAGGATTGGATTTCCAACATGAGTGGACATCAAGTGACAATCAACAATATAGAAAAGGACATGTTCAGTTGGGTTAAGGTAGTTTGAGAACATTCTAGTCCTTCTAGAAACAAAATTCATATAAAAACGGCTTGTATCATTAAGGGAGAAGAGATCACGTCTCCCTGCTCATAAAACAGTTGGTTATGAATTATGACGAGAAGGATAAGGCTGATTTGCTGGATACAAAGATATCCTCGGTGGAGTCTACGATTGAGTTTATAAGCAGTCACGTGAAGGATTGTCAGTCAAAGATAACACATTTCATGTCCAAAAAGGTGGAGTGAGTGAATTATGAGTATAGAATGAATTTGGGTCTGCCGACGAGTTGTCCTCCAGTCTATGTGATTACTTACAGAATTCTGAGGATATCAAGCCGATTCTGGTCAATATCCTCGAGAACATGATCGAGAAGGCTGATTGTTGTAGACTAATAGACAGATTGTGCAGTTGGAGAAGACAATTGTGGATAATAAGGCACTTCGTGCGAGAATTTCCAAATTGGACGCACGGAGTAGTTTCAGGGCGGAATTGTATGGCAATCTGATGGACTTGGTGCCCAACGACGAAGACAAGTTGAATATTGACTTGAGTTTCCTCGGAGATGACGTGTCTGATCCAGATTTCGACGATGAAGAAGGTTGAGTGACTAATATTCCTCCCAGAGACCGAGGATGAATTTGACGGAGACATTCCTTCCACAACCAATCCTAATGAACTGTATTACCTTATGATTCACACTGCAGGACAGTTCAAGTTGGTGTCGTCCAAGATGTTGGTATTTTGGTTTAGTTTTAGGAAGTTATTCCAAGAAAACACAGACTGACTGCCATGCCCTCGATGATTGACACTTTGTCCAGGTGGTTGATCTGTTGTTGCATGTTTAGTACTATTGCTACGTCGTCGAGTGGAAGTGTTGTGCCTGTGCCTCATCACATGTTCATCAAGTCGGCCAGTCACACTTTCTCTATCTCAGATGTACAGAAAATAAAGGACGCGATGGAGAGGTAGTGTCCATACCTCAAATTTAGTTCTCGGTTTTCCCACTTTTCTGAAGGAAAGAGCGGACCCAAGTCCTTATTCCTGGAGAATGTGTTCGAAATAAGAGGGCCACGTGGGGGAATTGTGTCAATGAGTGCCAGTCAGGATAGACTTGTGAGTTCTAGCAAGGGTTACTCTCAATAACTGATTCCAGACTGTTCGAATAATTTGTGGGATTTGGAGGCGTTTTGTGAAGTGCAGACTTACAGTGGATACCCCACCCCACGTCACGAGGAATATCAACCTTTCCCCGAACTGAGGATGGTGGTCATGACGGCTTCGTACTGCTCAATGGTGTGGGACATTCGAGAGCCTGCTAAAAAGAAATTTTCTATTTTTTGGTTATTTTTACATTTTGAGTGTCAGTTCTGATGGAAGTGTATTCAGGAATGCACAAAGTTTTAATGAAATGCCCAACGCTTGTTCGACGCCGTTGGTTGTGTGCTTATCTGTGGATAGACTAAGTCTGTATTCTTCTCATTCCAATGTTGTGAATGTCTGGGATTTGTCCAGGTTTGCACATTGGGTCATTATTTTAGAATGGAAGCACGTCCCAATACATTTATGTGCGACTCTTTGATTGTATTTTTGCTTGAGGTGGTCATTGAGGATGTTCTTTATCTCATTGCTGCTTTGAAAGATCGAACTCTTTGTGTATATTTTGGGAGAATAACTTGATAAGGTGTTTAATGTGAAAGGGGACACTTTTGGGATGTTCACCCCAGATGTGTTGTTCGCACTCCCCACAATGATAGAATTGTCCATCTATATGTGATTGGGAGTTTTCTATTCTCAGTAAGTCATGACGGGTGTGTGTGTAAATGGGATGTGAGGGATTCGTTAAGAATAGTCAATGTGATGTCTATGGTTATATTTTTAGAGGAATGTTCTGGAACATTCTGGAAGGAGTATTCAGTGTGTCCACGATATTCCGTTTTGGAGAATGCGTTTTGTTAGTGGGTGTCGGAATAGTGTGGTCAAAGTTTGGAATTCGGAGTCGATGGAGTGCAATGACTCGTTTAAAATTAGTGACAAGGGATTAATTGTTTTGCTGTAAATATGATGCTCTTTTTTATCGGATTGGAGTTTGAGTTTTATTTAATATTTTAGTTTCATTTCTGCATGGAAGAACAGGATGTAGATATTGAAATTCGGTTCTCTTTGACTGTATTTAAAATCTTTCTATTTGTTTTTTGCAGGTGCTAGTCTTATTTTCTAACTCAGGGTAGGCAAGGAGTTTTGACAGATTAAACTAAGAGGGATTTTTTGTAGTATTAAGTTGTCTCTTGTTCACGTCTTGAGTTTCAAGCCAAGAAATACGCTTTGAGATCGCTGTGAATTTTGTATATCCATTTCCAACAGTCTAAGTAGTCTTTAGTTTTTTCATCTCGGCCAATTCTATACAAATATACACTGAAATGGATCGCAACGTGACAAAGCAGCATTTTGGGCTGAAGTATTTTTATTCTTAACTTCGGCCCGCTTCAAAAGTAAACATTAATTTAAATGACTACTTTAGCTAGTCAAAAATTCATTGTTTTATGTAAAAGGCGACTGGATTGTTTTTTTCCAACTCAAAAAAGTCTGCTTTCCATAAAATAATTCACGTCTTAGTAACAAACTCAAATACTATGCATATCTTTAAGAGTGGACCAAGCAAGAAACTAATTTTGATTCATCAAGCAGCAAGAACCTTACTATAAGATGGCTTATTTGATAACTCATTCTTTTTCAAACGACTTTAAAACGTCTTATTTATAATTCAACATTTATCAAAGAAAAAAGAAATAAACTTTCACTGTTCTTTACATAAGTACATGTACCCCTGAATATTTTCCATGTTTTTAATTAAATAATCCTTTGTCCTACATGTTGCTGTACAGCTTAGTACTTTCTAAGAAATATGAAAATTGTTTAATTTGTATTCATTATCATAAATTTAAAACGGAAGTGCCTTCAAAAACTAGGGTTTGGTTCAAAGTATTTTTATAGTTTATTTAACTTACATTTTTGCTTACCTTGCAAACAAAGAACTCATTTACCTCTCCCGAAGTGTTTATATTGGGATAATAAAATAACTTGTGATTCTTTGGTCTATAGTTTATAGATTTCTATTCTGTTTTTCATTGGCTCAAATCACTTCCTATCCCCAGCACGGGATTACCACTGGACAATGAATCCTTACGGATCGGGATCTGTTTACGCTTGTGTTGAACATCTGCCAGCCCCACCATTGCCGGTGCGGGTCCACAATTTCGTAGAACAGCTCCACGCCTTGTCGTGTACAAAGAGTGCCGGTAGAATTTCTCGCCACACCTTTAAAGTCGGCTAGTTTCCCTTCCATTCTAAGGTCTGTCGGCCTTTCCGGGAGCGACGATAAGCGTCCCGACGGGATGACGACCTTTCCTTTCAGGGGACGCAAGTCCCTAGTTTGGAACGACACCTGCCTCGACTCCTTCTTGGTGACCATGTTACTCAAAACTTGCAGCAACCCGGGCTTTGCCAGTGATCAGGCCGAAGAGTTAAAGAAAAATTTTCATTAATTCATTTAGAGGCTATTTTCGTGCAGGATGAAATGCAACAGTACCGAGTCAAGTAATTCACTGTCATCCACTGTTTTATTTAAGTAGATTTTTAGTTTCATTCCCGAAATCGCTTGAAAGGCTGTCTCGAACGTAATAATAACGTCATCAGCATAAATAAACACATTTGTTAAGATGCACACATGTTTTGGAAAGTTTTCCATATACACTTTTTTTTTTATGATTTGGAACTTTGGAAATCCTCTTTGGAGGCTGGCAGATGGATCTGCTTCCAAAACCACTGCGAGCTGATTGCGGAGGAATTCGGTAGTCTCCTCTCGGCTCGACAGGCATCCTCTTCGAAATTGCAGGCAAATTATTTCAGCCTTTGATTGGGTTCTAGATTTCTAAGAAATATGAAGATTGTTTAATTTTTATTTATCATCATAAATTTTAAATAACTAATACAGTCGAACTCCGGGATGAGGCATCAAGTACCCAAAAAGCGGGTGTGCCCTCAAACCGGGGTTTGGTTCAAAGTATTAATTTAGTTAGTAGCCCCGAACTGCCCGACATGCAGGAAGCCGGCGGTTATTAAGCCGCGCACACCCTGGACCGGTCGCTCCTAGAGATACCGAAGCGCTGTGCGTGGTAGCGAAATTACCGGTTGCCCAGGACAGGAAAACAAGTGATGGACGTAGATCGAGTAAAGGTAACATGCCTGGTAGGGCTTTCTTTTTAGTTTTTTTCCATGAAATCGCGTGCAAGGCAGGGGTGATGTCCGCAGCAAAGTCTAGCGAAAGTCACATGTTTTTTTCTTGGCAATAGTGATTCTGATTCATCGATTTCTGGGGGAGGTTCTTGGAGTATTTGGTTCGGTGATAGTCTCCGGATTGACCTCGTGGAGATAAAATAGTGTATTAGATCCGATCTTTTTTTCGTTTCCCAAGGGGATTTTCAACATAGTTTTTTCCAGGTCAGCACAGGTAGCACGTATTTACCTTTTGTTGGCGTAAAGTATTAACTTGTAGTTTAAGTATAAGTTAATACTTGATTTACATTATTATTTACTTCGCGAACAAAAAACTCTTTTACTTCGATAATAAAATAAGTTGTGATTCTTTGCTTTATAGTTTAAAGATTTTTATTCTTTTTTTTTCATTGGACCAAAGCACTTCTATCCCCAGCACGGGATTACTACTGGACTTGACAATCATCCATGAATGTTTCATTTTTGAGAAAAAATTGGAAAAGACCAGAAGATTTGCTATTAAATTGGCTTTTGGATTGGACTTAAATTCAAAAATCGAAGATGCTTATGACGTTAAAGTCAGAAGGATATAAGATTTGTTACATCACTTGTGAAAATTATGATGTAATTTTTTTTCTTTTGGGTATATGCAAAGAAGAGACATGTGGTGTCTCATAAAATGACCCTATACAATGAAATCAAACCCACTTTAATTAGCCTCTTGTTCTGCTCTTGGCTTTTTCCCTAACATTAATTTATGGGTTTGTTGGGAAATAAAACTTGTCTTGTCTTGTCTACTACTGGACGATGAACCCTTACGGATCGGGATCTGTTTATGTTTGGGTTTGAACATCTGCGAGTCTCACTCTATGTATTTTTGCCTCCTTTTGCCTTCCAAACCTCAGGAATCTTCGGCAAGGCCACGACTCAAAAAATATTTTTCGTTAAATAAAAAGAAATTGTGGATTTTTAAATTTATTAAATAAACTGAGGAATTTTTTAATGAAACCAAAGAACAAAATTGATCATTCAGCAATATCTTCGAGATAGGTTATAAGGGATGTGAGGCCATTTATATAGTTCATGTCTAACTCATTAGAAGGCAATGCATGAGCAAAGTCAATCATTTTTATTTCAATCTGATCTTCCTTGCATTCTTTGAAATCAGTTTCATAAATTATATTAAATTGATGTTGCGATAAATCTCCACGTTTTTTGAATTTCGAAAATTTTTAGGAGCTCTTTCAGTTTTTGTATTACAATTTTTAAATATTCTCTCCCATTTGCGAAAAAAAAGACTCAATGCTGTAATTATTAATAAATAAATATTTTTCACCATTACGAGTTGTTTCGGGTGTAAGCTGAAGGCCATATTCCTTATCGTAAACGTCGTAATAATCAAACCGGCACCATCTCTTTAGAATTTAAGTATTGACACAAAAAACCCTCATTCCGCATATTCGAAATTTGATGATATCTGCAAATGGAAATTTTTTCATCTTTTTTTCCTTTGAAGCTCAGATTCCCATGTGACTTGACCGATTTTGATATCAATTAATGAGGATTCTGAAATTTTGCTGATAGATCTTTGAGACAAACATAATCTAAAATTAATTATTTATTATTGTTAAATTACAATTCTCAGATTCTTTACAATATACAGTATAAAAATAATCTGCAGTGAACGTATACAAAAGATTTGTATACTACCAATCGGAGCTTGTGAAACGTTTTTGTAGTAATTTGTTTCCATAACTCCTCGATTATCATTTTTTAACTTTTTTAATAGCTTTCCTTCTCCGTAACTAAGGAATTCTAATATTTAAACAAAATTTGTGATACTACCCTTTTTCCCTTTAGAGCTTATTCCTGCAACCTGATGAAAAATGGTTTTGTTTCTTTTAAGAGTACACTTCTAATTTACAATTTTTTAATAATATAATAATATTTACTTGGAATTCTTGCTGCATTTAGAATATATAGTAGTTGATTTCATATTTATAAATAGTGAAAAACATTGATTTCAACAATTATCCTATATTGAATTCATTAAAGATTCATTCATTCAAATTTAAATCGAAATTACTACCCTGAATGCTGAATGCATTTTAATTTTTTAAATTCTAATTTATTAAGAATTCATAAATATAAAGCACACACTAATTATAACTTCACTACTGTGTATTAAAGCACATTCAAGGGAGAAATTTAAATAATGGTACAGAAAAGTGATTCAAATCATGTGTAAAAAAATTTTTAATAATTTATTAGTAATTACGTCAACAAAACTATTATGCTATAAAATATTAGAAATACATTTGGTGTTTTAAAAAGCTTTATTTATGTTTTTAGGACAATTTTGTCAATTTAATTGTTCAATTATTATTTTCATGCTTAAATTTACAAAATCCTCTCATTATAAGTCTTGAGAATCATCCATGAATGTTTCAATTATTCCTGGTTAATTTTACATTGCAATATATCCAACATTCGCGTAGCATTCCGTAATAATGGTCTGTAGAAAAAACAGATTGGCGAATTTATTTCAGCAAATATTCTATTTTATAACCTACGGAATCCTTTCTAAGTATTTTTTTAAATAATTTGGATTTGAATCAGATTCAAAATGTCGAAAAAATGTCAAAATTTTGGCCGAGAAACGTATTATTGATAAAATAGAATTGGTTAGTTAATGAAAAGATTTTCTTATTGTAGATGAAACTGACCCTTTAAATAAAATTTTTAAATATTCTCATTGAAAAATAACGGATTTCAAATCAACAATCTTATTACATGCATTAAAATTGTTGCCAAATGCATCAGTTGTATTCCAGACTTTGGATGGACGATTAAAAGTGAAAAGACTAGGAAGTACTTCACAGTTCATTCAGCTCCATTCAACTGGAAGTTAAAGAAAAATGACTTTCCTCATTTTAATTGTACTTTAGACTTTTATAAGCATGTAGTCATCAGATAGTGCTAAAAGCCTTTATCGTTTTTTGAAATTGTGAATTGAGAGTTTTGTTTTCGAACATCTACAAATCGAGCCGTTTTGGCAAGTTTTATTAAAATTTTTGAATTAATAAAATAATAACACTGGAAAACAGAAACCAAAAAAATAATGTGATATTATGGTGTCGTCCGGTTTATGTCCCTTCCAACTAAAAGGGCTAAAATAAAGGTCTTTTATGTGTAATTTCTCGAAGTCATTCGTTGGATTGATATTTTTTGAATCTATCAAGTGATTGATAGGCATCGTTTCTTGCATGTTCTTCATTAGCACTTCTCTGATTTCCCCAGAATTACTTTCTTCGTCAAAATTCTCCCAGCATCTTTCTTATTGATTTAAGGGAAATATATGGAATCAATATTCTCCACTTGTCAATTTTCTTAGTGATATTGAGTTCACTAACTTTTGTATCCAGAAGCTTTCATTTCCTGGGTAAACGAAAATACTTGTAGAATAAACGAATATTTCGAGCCAAAAATGAATTCAAATAAAATTTTGAAAATTTTTAAGAGATGAGGAATTTTGCCTTTGAAAAATTTGAAACTGTACTTTACTTATAAAAAATGTAAATTGATGTGGAAAAAATGATGGGATTATTCCAGTGTCCCTTTCACTACGTACTAATAAACGAAGATCCAGTCGTGTTCCGTTATTAGAAAAATACATTTCTGGACAAATTAATATGTCAATTATTCCTTTAATAAAGAAAATGAATACATAAACAATTTTATAGCCGGGAAAAATCAAAATTACAAACCATCAATTCGGCGTAAATTCCAGAACGCATATTCCAAAAATGCAAGCATACCTACCATAAAAGACGGGGGAGAAAGTAGCATTTTATGTGGCTTTTTCATCAACTATATGTAATAGATAGAATAATGAATTCATCTCAAATATTGCAAAATCCTGAGAAAAA